>NC_024316.1:5060720-5109383 GCF_000523025.1 Cynoglossus semilaevis | reverse complement strand
ACGAAACAGAAGGTGAGACATTGACTGACAGTCTGTCTTCATCACTGTCCTCAATTTATTTACAGAGCTGTTTTTTTTCTGTTTACCAAAGGACAATCCTTAAAAGATGAAACATCAGGAGTGACGAACCATTCAGATATTGTGTGAAACACCTGAGAGGTCACACTGTCCTGTGGATTGACCTTGTTCTTGACTGGAGTTTCCTGAAGTAACATTGTTGAAAATCTTCTCTGGACTTTGAGATCTTTCCTGGATTTCTGTATGTGAGGAATTCAACCCTGACCACTGGTTGTTGTTGCCTGGATTCTCTGATCTGATCAACATGTTCCACTGCTGATGCATTTCATGAGGTGAAACTCCAAACATAAAGATCGCTGTGGAATCAAAGCAGGGACCATGTTCCTGTGAGGACAGGTGCTGTACCAACATTTGCCACTGTGTGGCCTTAGAGTGGTACATGAAATGTTACAAAAGGACCCTATAATGCGACTATGAGGACCAACATGTTTGACCTTTGAGAAAATGTCACATCCAGTTGCCTAACAGAACTCTTCAACCTCCTTGACCATGACCTGGATGAGAATCTTCATAGACAAAAAACTCAAATAAACGAGGATAGAGACTTTTTTTCTACATTTTTGGAGAAAAAGTATAAAATACCATTGTTGAATTCAGTGAAAATAACAACATGAACTTGACTTTTTCACTGTAAGAAGGTTGTACAGGTTTAGGATGATTTGAAAACTGCACTGATTACAGAAATGAATCACCATCAACAACTAAGTTCACATTTTTAAACCTTCAATTTTCATAGGCCGTCCTTTCATCACCTGCTTCTGTAAAAACTAGATTGGTTCTATTTGACAACTACAAAAACTTGAATAATCACCTCACTTCTTTATGAACCATTGACATGTCACAGGACATAACTGAAACTGTCTTGTGTCAATGTTGTTTCTGGTCAATTTCTTGGTTTCTTCAGATTTAAGGTCTAGACCAGTTCTCCTACACTGGCCCAGCTTCCAGGCCCATCATAACCTCATAAAGACGAGCAGCAAACAAATTGAGGAGAATTTCCCACTTCTCTGATTTATTTATTGGAGAGATTCTGCAGCTCAAACCAGAGATGGATGGTTTCCAGCATGATGAAGTGAGACACTACTGTGATGTCCTCAGGTCTTGAAGACATGTTCTGGAGCATTCTGGGGGTTCATCTTTGACCAAAAATTCTTTTTGACAGCGTTATGCTTTTACATTCTAACACATCACTGGACAAAACTGACTCAGTTTCATGTCCTCAGCATTGAACATATCCATGTTTCCCACAGTGTTATAATTAGCATGTGTTAATAGTGTTCATGTTCTCTATGATGTGAAATGTTGGGTGTCAAGAACATTACAGGGGTACTATCTCCACCTACTGTTATGGAGTCCAAAGATAGTGACACATATAAGTGTTAGCTTATCCGCTTTCCATGGTAAATAATTTTGATCTTAATACGAATAATAACACTGACATGTATATCTCTGGTTATCTGTCTATTAGATGAATAGATCTCTAAGATTCTCTGGTCAGCAGCTGAAGATTGTAACGCTAAACTTTCAAACAAAGAGCCGACCTACCTCATCAAATATTATTGCATATCTAGACTGTAGAGATAATCTTTGCAGCACCAGCCTAATCTGACCTTGATGGGTTTGACAAGCTTTGTTCCAGTCTCTCAGAGACACACCACCTCCTCTGCTACAACCATGGACCTTCGTCTCCCTACTATACCCTGAACATGTTAGAGCTGAAATATGTGACGGCAATATTGTGATACCAAATACTGCTGCCTGGTAATGGTTTTACAAAACAGGTTACACATGCTTTGTAAGTTTCTATCATATGTAAATAAAGAATCAATTATGTTCTTTACGGTATTAATTTTATTATACTTAAATATAAGAGGGGTTCAAAATGATGCAATATTGCCCTCTAGTGGTTATATTTCAGTACTTGCTCAGTTGCTGCTAAGCTTTACCAGTTATATAAATGTCTTATGTTAACCTACGGACATCAAAACTCTTTTGTTATTTTCCCACAATTCTGAAGTCAATTTCCAAATTAGTCATAAAAAACACGTTTGTTCTTTGATCAAGTTATTTCTTGATCACAAAGACCACTATTTCATACTTTATAATGTAATCTGCACTAAACTTTGTCACTGTGAGTGCCTTGTCGACAGAGGAGAACCACATACATTTAATCCAAAATACAGTTACATCGAAAGCAACTGGACAATGTAGGTTTTTTGAAGAGGTTTCACCTCTCATCCAAGAGGCTTCTTCAGTTCTGACTGACCACTGAGAACCTACACAGACAAATACATTTAAATGAAGAATGATGTATTGTAAAATGCAGTACCTTGAACGTGATGCACGTTGCATCACACTTCTACCTTTGACGACCGAGGAAAATGAGCAATTTTACGTGATTCTGTATTTTTTAAAAAAAAAAAAAAACTACACACACCTAGAAGTGTATACTAAATTACACAGTGGTGATTTTGTAAAGTTCCTAAATCTGTATAATTTGGGAATGACTGCCACAGTAAACAAAACAGCCCCGTTAGAAAAGAGGGTAGGTGAATTATTGGGATTACCGTAACCATAGTGAGTCATTAGTGAGTAAGTTATTGGTAAGTTAGCCGGACTTTACCCTCGGACACGTTCTGTGATTTTCAATTAAAAAATAAAAGCACGTTCCTGAGGCAGTTTCAGCCCTTTACGTCCAAGTTTGTATGTATTTTATTTTGAAAGACCAGTCAGGAAATGGTCAGAGTGACTTCAGTGAGTTCTTGCAGCCAGTACAGGGTTCAACAATGTTGTCTAAACGAAAGAAACTTTAAAGAAGCTCGACAAGTTTTTTCTGTTTTGGACGGACCTTTATTGTTGTCGGTGTAAACCTTTATTTTATATAACGTCGTCGTGTCACAGTAAGTTCCGGTCTCTCACCGTGTGGAGGAAAACCGTACCATGATGCGTACGCTTGCGTCCAACGGAACCGTAATGGACTTTCAGTCAGAGCTGGTGAAAATTAAAACGCACTTCAATGGGTGAGTGTGTGTGTGTCCACCAACACACAAACACAAATCTCTCTCTCTTTCACAGACACACACACTAACACAGTGTGTTAACTGACCTCTAATGATGACAGAAGGAGACACCTGTGGACAAGCTACACTCACCTGAGTCGTTTACAAACGACCCACAAATGGGTCGTGAAGAGTGTTTTCCGGTTTTTTAAGTATATCTGCTGCTGTTTTGTCTGCCTTTAAGTTCATATCTGTTATACAATGTGAATTATTTAAATATACAGTGCTTCTCAGCGTGGAAAACGTATACATTCACACTGATTTACTAATCAAACCATTTCTTTTAAGCTCTGAAAAGAATGATGGCATGTAGATATAAAACAACAAAAAAGTATTTAAGAGAAGAATAATGCCCCCTTTGTTTATGAGTCATTGTGGCAGGTCACAGGAGACAGAAGTTACAGGCGTGTAAATAATCAAACCAATGATGGCTGAGTTCCGTTGAGCTTCCTCAGTCTGTCTGCATGCTGGCTCTCTGTCACTGTGTCCACATACCTGTCAAAATCTTCTGAAGCTCTAATTTGGAAATTCAAGAGGAGTTTGATGGTGAAAAAACACTCCAAATAGAGAGTAAATAAAGAGAGACTTGGATTTTATTTCAAATATTTTTGTATTCAGCCCAAAAGGACTGAAGACGCTAAAACAATAACCAAAATAGACGTTTATGTTTTCAACTCGCTGTGCTGTAATTTAAACAGCAGTAAATGTGGCTGTGATGTGTTTTAGTTTCCTGCCCCCAGTGGGAGTCTTGTCATCTGTGAAAAATGCTACCTTTGTCATTATCTTCAGGGAGTGTTCCTCTACTTGTTGTGACTAAACACACAACCCTTGACCCGTAAACACCGACACTTCTGTTGCTACAAGTAATAAAAACTTGCTGAAGGGCCTTGATGATGATGGAGATGACTGTGTCTCTGTCCCTGCACTGTCTCTGCCTCAGCGGCTCCACCGTGTATCACTGAATATGAAGTTGTAGCAACTGTCAAGCTGTCACTGCATCATTTATTCCTGCGCTGACTGCTTTGTTCTTGTTGTTGGACGAGGTTGTTGTGTGATAAACACTGCAGAATCTCTCCGCAGGGATGAATCACCGCACTGACCATCTTGATTTATTTTACACTGCCTCATCTTTTAGTCTCAACAGTGTGACAATGTCGTTGTTAGTTATAAGTTTAACTTTGGTAAGTCTTTTGGCTCCCAGTTTAAAAAAAAAAAATCAGAGAGTTTTGTTTATACTTTATAATGAATCTGTTTGTCCTCAGAAACCAGTTGTGATGGAATCTAATGACAGAATAGGATGGAGGAGGTGGTGTTGTTTTGTCAGGCATTTATACAGATGAAGCAGTTTGAATTTTGTAATTTCTAAATATCTAGATAACGGTTTCAAGATGAGTGGCATGTATTTTAATCCAACAAATACAAGCACTGATTCTGGAAAAGCTGTAATACATTGGCAAAACAATACCAATAGGTTCCGAGAGGTTCGTAAGCTGAATGGTTTGTAAGTCGTTATACATTAAATTTCCATCTATAATTGGCAGTTGAGGTCATTTAAATGCCATTACTATTCTAAATAAGAAAGTACTAGTATTACCTAAGACTTGTCAGAAACAATTACAGAACATAAAAATGATTATACAGTATATAAGAAAATAAAAATAAAATAAAAAATGACTGTAGTACCATAGTGTAACCTATAGAGCGAAGTCGATGTGCATACGTAGACGGTGAAAGAGGAGGAGGGAGGATCACATCGTAACTTATTATGCTCAACACACGCACACACACACATACACACGCTGTGAGCAATAAAAAGTATCACACAGAAGGCAAGAGATGGAAACTCTTGATTGGTGGGATACAAAGGTCAACATGTTGATCCTCAGGTGAAATAAATGTGTGCACTTATAACAGGGCTAAGTAATGATAAATGTTGAGAAATATATATAAAAAAGTCAAGGACTCAAGGACAAAGGAACTAAATAAAAAGTGTGACATCATCATTATACAGTATGTCTGAGTTAATGTATACAAATACAAATAAATGTAAACAAGTAAATACGGGACTTATAGAGTAAAAAAAATCTATGTGTGCGTAAGAGAGAATCTGGTTGTATTGAAATACTATTGAGCGCAATACTTGATACCAAGACTTAACTTTTGTAACATTAAAAAAAAAAGTTACAAAAAAATCAATTTTATATAGAAATTCGAAGAAAAGTTTTGCGAGGTTACCATACAAAGCATGCATAGTATTAAAAAAAATTGTAAAATACTATATAACTACGCAAAATACCATTACCAACTGAAATGGTCTCATAAACTGAAAATGTTATCTTAAATACTCACTCACTCAGGCCACGCAGGGACCTGAAGTCTTGGTCTAATAGTGAATCACCACCAATGATTTTAGGCTCATACGCCCCCTGCTGTACTGTACTGTCATTGTATGACTGTCATAAACCACATTTCCGTCTCATCGTATTGGTGAGTAAGGCTGTTTTTATAGAAGGTGAATCTCTACTTGACAGATTGACTGACACTTTAAATTTGATTATGAAAATAAAATTTACATCACAGCACTAGAACTCCAAGCACAAAAGGGTCATAAATATGGAAACATTACTGTAGAAAAAATACGAGCTTCCATGTGGTTATGAGTTTGTCATCTAGCGTTTAATGCCTTCGAGGGAGAAAGGCATTACTTCCACTTAGACCCAGTGACTCACTCTTGACATTATGCTCTCTCTTTTCCTGTTCATTCAGAGACATGCTGATCACAGACTTGGCCTCCACACTCACCTTTGTGGAGTTGTGCGAGGAGGTGAGAACCATGTGTAGTGTTGCCAAGCAGCAGCCCATCACGCTCAAGTGGATCGATGATGAAGGTGGGTGTGCCTCGCATCAGTCCGCAGGCGCTGCCGCGTCCTCACAGAACCTTCTCCGCCCCTGTGCCAAGTGTTGGACATTATAAAGTCATTACTCCGTGCCCCTCACACTTTGTCAGGTCAGCCGAGCTGCAGCAGCAGCAGTTTCAGCTCCTAAACCGTGGCCACGTCCACAGTAGTAGTTCTTGAACAGAGAGACTCATTTTAAATCAAATAAAGTGAACAGGATGAGGAGCTTGTTAGTCTTCAGCAATGGCAAAGTGCACATCAGGGATAGAAGTACGTTCCAATCTGAGTTTATCCAGCAAACTGAATGATTAGGGCTGTTATGGATAGTTCACACCAGACTGTGAAATATCCAGGCGTCTGTAGCATAAAGCACTTTGCATGTATTTAATCAATAAAATATTATATTATTATACTGTAAGTTGGTTACCTGCCAGACTTCTGAAGTGTTGTAGGAATGTAGGTTAAATAGATTAGAGCTGAAAGGCAACCAGAAATAGTAATAAATCCCAGGTATAGATTGACAAGTTATAGTTAAGCAAAGACATAGCTAACTTAAGCTAACAATCTTTGGGGAACATTTCTCAGTCATCCCGGTCCTCTTATCCAAAAATGGTTACATCGAGGGCAACTGGACGGAGTAGGTTTCTTGAAGAGGTTTCACCTCTCCTCCTAGAGGCTTCTTCAGTTCTCAGAACTAAAGAAGCCTCTTGGAGGAGAGGTGGAATGTCTTCGGTAAACCTACTCCATCCAGTTGCTCTCAATGTAACTATTTGTGAATCTTTGGGGGAAGCCAGCAGCCTAGAGGATTGGACTTGTTCTCAGAAAATCCTACGCTCATTAGAGCTGTGGTGTTTTGAGCACCAAAAACTGCTGTTCCACGGGAAAGTAAATGCAGAGTGTCTGTTTTGTCGTCTGTATAAGTTTATGAAAGTGACAAATTAAGTAGGTTTTAAAGCATGATTAGCCACACATATAAAAGGGCTCACAGTTTGCCAAAACAAACCCGAGTTTGCCCGAGTAAACTTCTCAAGTCTGACACTCTGCCTCTGCTACTGGCCAACAAATCACTTCACGGTTTCGGTCCAGAATACATGACTGAAATGTCGATGGCCTTCAAACCCAGTTGAGCCCTGAGTTCCACACACTCAGGCCAGTTAAAGGAACAGCACTTAGCTTTAGCCATTTATTGCTCCTGTTCATTGAATAGCTTTGTGTATAAAATGGGCCATATAGATAAGCAAAGAAGATAACTGGCCAAAGTTCACCCCACAATGACCATGATTGACCTAAGGAATGTTTCATAAGCAGGAGTGATGAAGTCGATTTTTATTTATTAATTTAGATGCCCAATGATTATGTCAAGGAAAACAAGTAGACCTAGTTGAAATGATAATTTCCTCCATGCAGGTTTGAACAAAGTCCAGGCTTAAACCTTTGATATTAAGGCATTGATGTTTGTCTGTTTTTGTATTTGTACAGGAGACCCTTGTACCATCTCATCTCAGATGGAGCTGGAGGAAGCATTTCGTATCTACCCCCGGAACAAGAAGCCTGAACTCCTGCTGCACGGTGGGTTCCCTCATTAAAGCTCAATACAAACTGAGGGCTGCTGTCGCAGGAGTTTTAAAAGAAGCTTTTAGAAGCAAAACATACACTTACATCATAGTCTTCGCTTGATGGTTGGAAAACCTATTGTACTTTTTACCATGTTTGCTGAATGTAAATTTAAGATGTTTTCCAGTTATCCAATATGGGGCATTTTTCTAGTCCAAGAAGAACAGATGAATTATTCGTTCTGCGTGTTATTTTGATACAATCGAAATGCCCACACGCTCAAATGTGCACACTTCTTACACGTGCATAGTGACTTTAGAGCCACAACATGGTTGTATACTGATGTATGCATTTATACATACTAAATTAGTAAGCAATACTCCTGTACTTTTATATCCTTAAGCGTTATTGCAGTAGTGTTGGGAGAGAAAGTGTAATCAGGGTAGTTCTGTTATGACTCTGGGGTAAATGGTGATCCTCAGTCTGGTGTTGGTGGTTTTTTAGCATCTTCCATACAGTAGCAGTTTGAACAGATGGTGAAATGGATGTGTGGACCTGCAGGCTCTGCTGCGGCACTGAGACTCGTAATGGTTTCAAAAGTTGCGTTTACGGCCTTTTGACTTCCCTTTTGTGATGAACTTTTAGTTATTAAAATATTGTAATATTACAGTAACTTCTCAGGATAAATGTATCTTCTGGAAAATACTACACAAGTTCAGAGCCTGACTGCCACGCAGTTCCTGCTGTTCTGTTGTGGGACTTGTTTTACGGCCTAAGGCCTTGTTTTTAATTTCATGGCCTGTGGGTTTTTCTTTGCTCATTCCTCTCCTTGGTGACAACAGGAGAAAAGCAGCACATTGTAATGTTTTTTCCCCCCTTGTTACTTCTCTTTTTGGCAGTTTTCCCCAGTATCCCAGAAAAGCCTGGCTTACCCTGCCCCGGAGAAAACAGTGAGTAAAACGTGCTCTGCCTTCACTTTTAGTCTGATTTGAGATATTTAGACATAGAGACGAGAGAGCTGAGAACACTGTCAGTGGTCTTTTCCATGTGCCATCTCCAGTAGCTGTAAAAATCATGAAGCAGCCCTTCAGCAGTCTGTAATGGTCATTAACACCACATGTAGTTTTATACAAGGTAAAGAAAATTAAGTGCAAGATGAACTGTGAGGAAGCGCTGGCTTGTTTTTTATTTTTTATGTGTAGACACACTATAAAACCCTCACTCAACCTAAAGTGCTTGAGGATCATGAGCCTCTGCCAAGTCACTATAAACACTCCACCTCACAGTGGTAAAGAAAATACACAATAGGCCTGTCATGATAACTTCCTTTGTAGATAATTAGATAATATTGACAGTAACCGTACATTCATTTGTCAAAGCTGCTGTAAATGCATTTGATGTCATGCAAAATGATTTTGTTTGTCAAAGTGAGGTAAGTACGTTCTCTACTGGTAGCTCACAAACACACACACACACACACACATACATACGTACAGTACACTGACACATTACAGACTAACAACAATGAACACATCCGTACGCTCGGACTTGTTGAAATCATCACTTTGTCCTTGAGAAGGACAGTGACGTCAGTGTGTGTTTGCACTGCGGTTGTGGACCTCAGGTTGACTGGACAGTGGTTGGAGGAGACATAACCAGACATGCCAACATATTGTTCATTTTCCACATGTGATCTGATCACTATAAATCCTAGTGTTAAAGGCCATAACGCTCAGCATTTTTAGAGCCTGGATAAGGAGGTGATAAAACCAAGAATGGCCCTGGAGATAAAAATATGTCTGAATTTATGTTGAGTATAACTCACGATGTACCTCCTTTCATGGCATGCATCTCACAGAAGGTGAAGCATTTGAATCTGAATCAAACCTAAGGCCAAAGTGAGGCGAAGGAGTCACCAAATTATTTACAATAAATGTCCCCAGAAGGACAGTGGGTATCTGTGCCACTTTTAATGATAATAGATGAAAGGGTGGATTAACACTGGCTTTTAAGGATCACACATTTTCTGATTTTTTTGAATGAGCTCATCACATGCAGCTGTGTTTGGAATGGAACACACTGGCAGGGATTAATCTGCCTTTACTGTCCTGTAGTTCAGTGAAATTTATGTTGCAGACCAACATACATCCAGCAGTGATTTACTGAACTGACCGTGGTCAGAGAGAGGGAGAGAGAGAGAGAGAGAGAGAGAGAGAGGCAGAAGAAGAGCGAGAGAGAAAGAGAGTGAGAGATTGATCGAGAAAAAAACAGAAAAGAGAAATAAAAGAGAGGAAGGCGGACAAAGAGGGACACAGAGAGAGTGAGTTGGTGAGTTGCTCTGCTGCAGCTCTGTGCCATACAGAGACATCTGTGTGTTAATGTAGAAATATCTGGGTTGTACTGTGTCTGTGTTTTTTTTACATTTCCCAATAAGCACATTTCCTTTGAAACTGTTGCAAATGATGGCAAGGAAGTCATGTTCCACTCCTCGGAGGCAGACCCTCTTCATGAGGGTCATGAGAATAGCATGATGAGTTGTCATGTGAAAAAAGAAAAAGTTGTGTTGTTTAGAGTTACACACATATTGCATTTACAGAGTAAGGTGTGTGTGTGTGTGTGTGTGTCTGCTTCTGAATGATGGAGCTGGGGAATAGAGATAGGAAGTGGTGAAATCCTGGATGATGTGCTCAGTGGATGGAGGATAACACTGTCTTTAACAGAATTCTCTGGCACAGCCCTCCCGCCTCCCATCACCCATTGCCTGCAACAGGCTCCGCCCACTCGGCCCCCCCTCCCCTCTCTCTCGTTTTCTCTCTCTCCCTCTGTTCTGCTCTCAGCTGTGTGGCACCAGTGTCTCTTCAGGGAGGAGCCTGTGCAGCTTTGCTGCTGCTGCTGCTGCTGCTGCTGCATCACACACAGACACACAACACAACAATTCAGGGATTTAGTGTGAAAGTTAAAGATAGGAAGAGAGAGAGACGGAGAGAGAAGTGGGGGGGTATTGATTTGCTTTTTTTCTGACGGGAAGAATGGACAGAGAGAAAAAAAGAGTAGTCTTCTTTGAAAAGCTCTGCAACTCCATCAGATGTGAGATAGAGGGGGGGTGAGGGGTGGGAGAAAGAGTGGGAGGGAGGAAATAATTAAATAAATCCAAGGAGGAGAGAGCGAAAGAGGGAGGGACCATAAGAGAGAGAGAGAGAGGGGGGGGGGGGGAAGGGGGGGGGGGGGGGGAGAGGGGGGGGGGGGGGAGAGGGGGGGGGGGGGGAAAGGAGGAGGAAGTGAAGGAGAAGGAGGAGGAGGCAGCAATGTAGCAGTGTGTATCCTTGCCGGCTCACTACACACATCATACACATACACACATGTATACATGTACACACACTTAGCTTGGATAATGTGCTGAGAGAGGTGGAAAAAAGAGAAGGAAGAAGGCAACCCGGTGAGCTATCTGTCCTTGCATCCTTCCATCATCCATCCTTTTAACCTTTCTTATCCTCCATCTGTGCATTTCTCCTCTCCTTTCCCTCAGACAATGGATTTGGTGGATTAGGTCCTCGGCTCGGTTGTTGTTGCTATGTATATATTATGAATCGGTGTATTTGTGTGTGTGTGTCTGTGTGAGAACCAATCTGCCTCCTCATCTGCCTGATTGCTGGCTGTGTCATATACTGCAGGCAGGCATCGCTTGCAAACGACCTGCTAGCTCCGTTAGCATGAAAGGTGGCTGCTCCCAGCTGCCTGCCTTCACTGTATTGTAGTCTGGACCTTTTCTGGACTGGAGTCCAGACTGAGGGTGCACCTGCCAACCAGTGCAACATGATGTTGGCACGCTTTTGTGTGTGTGAGAGAGTGTTTGTGTGTGTGAGTGTGTGTGTGTGTGTGTGTGTGCAAGCGCGCAATGGCTGGATTGTTAAGCAGGTGTGAAGATGTAAGCATTATGTTGGTCTGGCTCCGATCTAAAACCCAGATGTGTTATCGCAGGTGGCATCGACCCTGGTGTAATGGCTGTGGTGCAGGTTGATTTTGATTTTGATTTTATTTGGTTTGCCTCCGTCATAGAGAAATCCTCCTTCAATTATTTTTATATTATTTTTTTGTTATTAATCAAAGTCTAAAAATATCATCACACACCAGTTGATTTTAGCTGCTTTCTTTTCACCTTTTTTTCCTTATACCTCCAAAATCCTTTTTGTGCTTCAATAATGATGGAAAAGGAAAATTATTTGAAAGATCTCTTCTGTTGAAGATGTTGATTTTAGAAGTGTGTGGCTTCTGGTCTGTATTCTCATGCTCAGACACATAGACACAAGTAGATGTGGATAAAATAACACAAAAATACACATCACCTATAATTTTCATTTAATATTTACAGGATTTTGCCCCTGTGATATTGTTTATACTAAAGGAGAAAAATTAATGCTCAAATTGATCATCTATCACATGTGTATATATATATACAGTATATATACTGTATATATATATTATATATATTCTACATATATATTTGAAAATGCCTCATTGTTCTGTCAGCATCCCACTTTCTTCCTTAGCTATCTCTCTCTCTCTCTCTCTCTCTCTGTCTCTCTCTCTCACTGTGTTGGTGTGTGTGTTCTTGTCTAGCACACATTCTCACCTGGTGGCTGTGCTCATTTCTACACATGAGCGGTTTGAGGGGAACAAAGAGTATAAAAATACCAAGTCTAATTCCGCTCCCTCTCCCTGTCTCTGTCACTTGCCCCTGTTCCAGAGTCGGTCTGTGTTTGTGTTGTGAAAAGCTTCAGGGAACTTTTTTTTTTCTTTTTTACCTCAGCATTAAACCTGTGACAACAACAACTGCATGTCCTCTGTGCCTTATCGGATGTGAGAGAGAAACCATGGTGGTGTCAGTGATGTTATCTCCGACTGAGGCTTTTCTCCTGTGGGCGTGTATTCTGAGAGACCTAGATGTGTGTCCTGAACATATCTCTGTAGCAAAATCCTGTTTCCTGTTTCACCAGAGTTGAAGAGAACCGACTAAATACGTAATCTGAGTTTGTGATTTGTGATGTCATTTTTTTTAAATTCAGGGACACTGACAGGGACATAACGCTGTTGCCTCACAGCAACAAGGTCTAGTTTGTGTCCTGGTTTAAGCAGGTAACCTTAGTGTCACACATGCACACACACACACACACACACACACGTACGTAGGTTTCCTTCAGGAAGTCTAGTTTGCTCAGTCAGTGCATGCATAGAATTTGAAACCTATAAATTGACCGTGAGTGTTAATGAAAGTGTGAATAATTATTTATCTCGACATGTTGCCCCTTAGTTGGTTTATCCAATATTAGAAAAATCACAATTTTCCACAATTACGGCTCCTTACAGCATTTATTAGGATAAAATAGTAAAAAGATGAATAAATGAATATTTAATGAATGAATAAAAGCCTTGGCTGATTACTCATAGAATTATTAATTATAGGGCCTATACAACATTAGCTAACACTACTAGAAAACATATTCAAATCTATTATCTCTGTTTTCTTAATTAATAAATTATTAATTTTGGTCTTTATTTAATGCATTTTATAAAATGTACACGGGGAACAATCAAAACTATAACAATGATCAAGCTCAGATTATAATCTTGGATTATGTTTTAATCAAAAACATTTTTGTCTTGCTTGATTAAATATTTTTTATTTATAGACTCTGTGTCTTAACATCGTCAGCTCCACATGCCATGGGAGCCTGGTTAAAATCAGATATGGGGTAAGATAAAAAATAAAATATACAGTATATAACAATACATAGCCCAGAAAATGGAACCATTTCAAGCTCTGTAGGGAGGCAGCCATGTGGCCATCCGTTGGAATTACTCCTGTCTTGTGTCATTTATTCATATTTTTCCAGCTGAGGGAGGTTTGGAGCCATATATAGGGCCAACCTAACATTCTTGCTATGACACTAAAGCTACGGCCAATTTGAGCGTCCAATCACAGCCTGTGGTTTCATCCATCAAACTGTTGATCTTCTGTGAATTTTGGTGATAATCATTTGACTTTAAACCTCGTTTTTGTAGTAATTTGTGAGTCCTTTCTTCTGGTGACAATAGTGCCTAGAAAAGTTGCAACTCTGATCTCTTTCTTTCGGCTGGATCTTTAGTTGTTAGAGTTAACAGCCATTAGCCCGATCGTTAGGCTGAATAGGCAATGGCTTTCATTTGTAAAGAGCGACAAGTTCTGTTCCAAAGGTGTTTGTTCTGCTCCACTCCAGCCATGAGCTGGCAAATGTCACATCACTCTTGTCAATATCAATTTAAGGTAACACATAGGCCTCCACAGCCTGTATTGTTCAATGGGTCAAAGAAATGCTGCAGTTTTAAATGTGCTTCACCTGGAGCAAAGTTTTAAATAGATTAGATATCACAAAAATATTTGGTTAATACCAATAATTGACAGTTTTTTTTATCATCTTAGTTAATTAACGTAGGCTGAAGTTGAAATAAATTTCAAGCTAACTCTAAAATTCAGTACCCTAAAATTTCTTTGGAAAAGGTAGACCAAAGGGAAATTAGTCAAACTTTCTGCCAACTTTTAAAAACACAACAAAAATAAAAGAAATATATGAATGTTTGCATGCAAAAAAAAGCCAAATGTGCAAAAAAACTTAAATCCTGAACTGACCCAGAGTGCAGTGTGAAGGTGTCACAAAAAAAAAAAAAAAAAAAAAATAGTACCAAATAATTATAAATAGTCTCTGGACCAGACTTTGGACTGAGACCAACTAAAACTTGAATCCCCCCTGTGTGGGATCAATAAAGTTCTGTTTTTGTTTTTATTAACTAGTTCAACATTTTTCGTCCCAGTGCCATTCTGACTGTCCATCCCTCAGTGACTTCCATAGTTTACTGCTCGTGGGGACACTGCTGGTAAATTGATACAGGGATGCTGGTCCCGCAGTAATATCTCAGTGCTGTTTACTGACCACTGGCACTTTTTGGGCCCAAAATGACACGGTCATTGTCCTTGTCCTGCTCTCTGCAGTGGTAAACACAGAGCAGCTCAGATGCTAAGAGTGATTTGGTAGCAATTCCAGGCTGTTTGGAGCTATGGACGCCACACTCAGTGGAATCTGAGTCATCCTGTGTATTGATCTGCTCAGTGTTCCCACTCTTTATGAGCCTGTGTGGGACTGTGGTGGTTGTGGTGTGTGTGTGTGTGTGTGTGTGCGCACGCACACACTTATGCCTGTCTGTTGGGAAGCTACAGCCTGCGTGTCATTTTTGCTGACTCGGCTCTGACCTATTAATAGCCCTAGATGGCTTTTGCTCAGTGAAGCATCTCAGTCTGCATTGCAGTCATTAATGTAAAATAAAGTCGCCACAGGTGGATTTGTTTTGCAGTTTTAAGTCACGTTGAGCCAAATGTTTGACTATGTAAGGACCTGCCTGCTCTTGTTTGCAGACTGAGTTTATCGGTGCACATCAGCAGCTGCCGCTTTCTCCTGATTATCTGCTGCAGCTGAAAAAACTCAAGGATTTCACTGTGGACCTCTGGGCTGTCTGTAGGTGGTTCAACTGATTTAACTGTTGGACAGAATCAATGGACTGTTGTCTTGAATGCTAAGCAGACTGCCCAAAGCTATCCAAAGTGCATTTAGATGTTTTCCGGAAATTGCTGATCACATAGGTGGACAGCAACCGAAGATTTACTTCCTTCAGATACGATCAAACAGAAGGAGAATGTAATATTTACAGGAGGGCGCTTCTGGTTTGAGCTCACAGGAGGTAGGACACTTACACCTCTGCTCAATGTTAATTTTTTGAGCACTTTTCTACTTGGTACTCACATTTGGCTCCCAAGGACGCTGGCTGCATCTAAATTTAAGGGA
The DNA here is from genome assembly GCF_000523025.1 of Cynoglossus semilaevis. Lineage (NCBI taxonomy): Eukaryota > Metazoa > Chordata > Actinopteri > Pleuronectiformes > Cynoglossidae > Cynoglossus > Cynoglossus semilaevis. Next base: position 5,093,924 of record NC_024316.1, on the reverse strand, counting down.
CACCTCCTTTGATGCATCTGAAGGCTAATGGCCTCGCGGTGCCGTGACTTGGCTGGCCCATTTCAAAAGCCATTCAAAACGTGTCCAACAAATGTGTCCTTTCATCGTTGGGCTAACAAGGACCATCTTTAGCATCCAAAAATGTCACATTAGACAAATTAATAAAATGAAGTAAACAATGCAAATTGGAAATTGTAATGGTACTTTACACAAAGTGACCAAATTTTTGATGAAATAACTACAAAAAAGGTGCATCTCCAAATGTCTTTTAGGGTCTCTGAAGGCATGTCACATTTATTTAGTTTGAGTCACAGCCCTACTATCTTATAAGGCAGAACGTTGTCCACAACATCCCGTCTCTGCTGCGAGACAGTGATGGAGAAGATGATTGTCAAGCAGTAGAGAGGGCGGGTGAACCCATCAGACAGTGGCTCACTTATACAGTAAATGGGTGGTTGGACACCACAGTACTGCCAGCCTCCAGGAATTACTGTTCCAACTGAGAGCTATGCTTGATTTTCTACTATTAGCTTAAAGAACCGGGTCACAGGTTGTTGTTCCAAGTGCGTCTCATCAAAGTGTGGCCTAACCTCTCATTAGGATACATTATTAAAAAGGAAAGTTCACCCAGGCAATGAGCAGTGGATCACATAAACCTTTAACTCTTGGCTGGAAACCAAAGATGTGGCTGCTACAGAATAATCAGTTCTTGCTTCACTTGTGGCAAAGATGGCAACGGCAGTAAAGAGATACAATCTAATTGTCAGCTATTGATTTATTCAGTCCTACATCACCGCAAAATAAAAACTGTATAAAAAAACACTCGGGTTTGAAGTGATGGAATAGTGTTGGTCCAATACCTACCCATTATGTATGCAGATGGGATCTTGCGTATCTTTGAAAGGAAACATGTTGAAAGTGTTGATTGATAAAGTGGAGATCCTAAGGACACTTTATATAATACCGTGTGTCAACACAGGTATCGCTTGGAGCTTTTTTGTTTCCATTAATTGTATTGTCCTACTATTAATGCTATATCTTAATTAAATCTGAGGGATTCTTGCAAATTTGAACCTGTCTAGGATTCATGAGTGAGGAGTCGATGCCAAACCCCGTTTAACCCTTTAACATGCAGAACTTTTTCACGCAACCCATTCAGATTAGATGGGATTTCTGTCTTCATTTCCAGATTACTCGTGAATATTTGTGTTCCCTTGAACACATTTTATGTGTTGTGTGTGTGACCTCTGGAAATGCCAGTCATTACCGTCCTTTCTAGCAAGCAGGAACATACTGTGATAAATGAGTCTGTAAGTAAAGTGACATCCATTCCCCATCATCAGTGCCAAAGTCACCACCCCCCAACAACCCAAAATGACCATTATGCTAACGCAGTTGGCCAATGGAAAGACATATGAATGCACTATAAAGGTAACGGCCAAGTATCTATTGAGCCAAAAGATGAGTGCAGAGGTTCATTTAACACCCAAGCTGGACAAAGTTTCCTTTTTACAGATGATATTTGAAAAGCAGTAAACAATGATGAGTCAGAGGAGACTTAAGGAGTCACATAAAAACAAGCGTGACCCTCATGGTAATGACTCCTTCTGCCTTTTATAGTCCCTGCACTCGTTTACTCGCTCGCACTGTTTAGGGGAACAAGTGGCTTTTTGATGTCATCTTGGATGGCAGTTAAACACTCCTGCTGTTCACTTTCACTCAGGCCTTTTTCTGCTTGGGTTCTCCGACACCCACACCGTTCCACAGTAGGATCTATGATGCAGGAGCCAACAGAGTACACTATAGTTTCTTAGAAATCCAGGAACAGCTTCCAAATAAGAAGGGGGGCGGGGAGGGTTATTTATGAAGTCCCAGCACAGTGCAGATGGGTAGAGTTGCCTCTCAAAAACAAAGATGGAAAAATTTCAACTCGAAAAGGGAAGAAAAATAAACAGGCAAAAAAACTAAATGTGATTTGACGCAACACTGCTCACAGTTGTTTATTTTAGAGCATTCCGTTCAAGGATATTCTGGAGAGACTGGAGAGGAGAGAATTCCATTGATTACTGGCAAACCTTGCAATTTGTTGTTCCACGGGTTTTTTACTGTCATGCAAAATGTAAAATCGGTGAAACGGCATTGATCTGTTGCTATAATCTTTACTTCCACTCATAAATGGTTAATTGTAAAAGACACAACTGCTGTTGTTGTTAACAGAATCTGAGCACTAAGTGCATGAACGCAGCTTTAATTGACATTTATGTGCGGGGAGCACTATATTCTCAACTTTTGTCACAATAATGATATATATCGGTCTGCGGTTAGCTTTTATTAGCGGTGGTCAGTAGGGATTCTACCTAGTCATAGCTGTTGGTATTAAACACCTACTCAGTGATCCGGTCAATTACTAAGAAGGACTGTAAATGTAAAGGGCAGGTGAAGAGCTTCATGTTCTGTTTAAACCCTTGTTTAACTCAGTGTTGCCTGTAGTTAAAAACAACTTTGTAAACAGCGCCTGCATCCATTTACTTATACTGTGTAACAGAATATTTTTGGTGTCTGCTTTAACTCCACGAGTCGGGAGTTTGTTATCAAACGCTTTTTATGGTTTGAATCCATCTACGTTCATGGGAATAAAACCTTACTGTCCAGGTTTTCTGTCCTCTTTCTAGTCCTTTGCCCCATTAGGTGTTGGTCCCATGTCTGGATAAATGGGGAGAGTGGGGTCGGGGGGGCAACTATGCCAATGTATCCATGTAGATTTTACATTCCACGGTAGGAAGTGAGATAACCCTGCTAGTCCTGAAGACGGTAGGAAGTGAGATAACCCTGCTAGCTATTAGCTTTGGTTCTGCTGCGTCTTAGTTGGTATTTAGCTCCTGGGCTGTACATCAGGCTGTTCAGTATAAGCCCTGAGTAACTGAGGTGAGTTGGGTGATGCTTGGCAACTTATCAAATAATAAGGTCCATGAAGGATTAAGATAAACCTAACGTAACAGTTATTCCAGCTGCAGTGCTGTTTATAATTTGTTTTCAACACTACAGTTGCTCAGTTCCAGCTCCTTCCACCTTTTCCTCGCGGTGTCCGACTCGGAGACGTGACTGGTGTTCTTTGAACAGCCGTCAGAGCCAGTTGTAACCATAACAGTGCTCTTGAGAAAGCCGATAAAGGCTGCTGTCTGTTCCTTCATGATGTTGTTATTCTTTTTAGGCAGAGAAGCTCTTGAAGGTGTTAAATGATTTAGAAGGAATGTGTTGCAGAACGCAGAGGTTCAAGATGTGGACTTTAACACCTCACTGTTCAGGCTGTTGGTGCAAAATTCAGGATGATGCAGACTGATACATTCCAGGATGATGTGCAGGCATCACAGAGAACAGATAGTTTGTATGTTTTTTTTCAGGCGTCTGACTTCTGCTTATGTTGTCTTCCCTTTTCTCCACATTTGCTTTTTCACTCTTCATCATAATAAAGAATCATTTTATTCTTGTTGCTCATATACACTCAACAAAATGTGTCCTTTCCCTGTACTAACCTATCCCTTCATCCCATTCCTGGGAGCAGTGAGCATCTAACCTGCTATTGGCTGACAACAAACACAGTCCTTTTACCACTAGGCCACCGGGGGCTTTCAGTTAACAAGCACCTGCATCTTTCTTTTCTCTTTTTTTCGTCTGTCACATGACTTTGTAATAGGGTCACAGTTGGTGTCGTCTTTTTCCACGATGAGACACATTTTTGAAAAAGATCTCAGTGTGCTTGCACGTCGTGCATCTGTGTATCAAGCGAGAAACTTGAAACACCTGGGTTTGTTGAAAGGGAAGGACGCTTAAAAATGTAGATTTTGCTCCAAAATAATACATGTTGCAGCAATAATTTATTGTCATGTTTCCTGTTTTTGTGTAGGTAGAGAGAGAGAGAGAGAGAGAGATAAAACATCAGACTTTCACCTGGCTCACTTAAGGCCGGGCACGACTGAATGACAAGAAGATGAGGGCAAAAGGCCACACAGAGAGAATGTTGTCCGAGTGGATCAAAAGTGTCACGTAGTTAATGTTGCAGCCCTTTGTAAGCTGACATTTGAGTGGTGAGGGAAACAGGGAAACAGGAATCCTCCAGTCAGGGATGGCTTTTAGCATCAGAGGTGGTTTGTTGTGACATGTGTCTCTGCTTTCTGACCTGGATCTGCTATAAACCGACTAAAGGGAGATATTGACTATAGATCAAAATAATGAAATGATCAGTGAACCTGACTGAACCAGAGCCACAGGAAGTCAGTGTCCATATTTAGACTGTAGACTTTAGACTGTTGGAGCAATCATTTCTAATGATTATAAATAAGGTTTTATTATCCCATGATGTTACTAACCAGCAGTAAAATACATAAAGGGATAAGGGATAACTGACTGTGGGGAACAGATGTGCAGTAAACTGACATCATCTCTCTATGGAGGAGCCTCCGATGTGTGTTTGGTTACGCAGTAATAAGATTCATTTATGATGCATTTCGAAAAATACGAAATAATGCACAACTATTTCTTCCATAAAAACGGATTATTAAAGGCTACATCAAGCAGGGCAAGAACTTTGAGACAGATTTTGTAATGGAAATGTCAGATTAGGCTTGTAGTTCTGAACACTCCCTGGTGTCTCCTTCACTGTTAACTTTACTGTTACATAATATTACAGATAGAGAACTTGGAGCTCACTGTACTGTACTCCTAAGCTAACAACCCATTAGCTTCAGCTTTTGAATGTACACTTCCTCTCCTGTCAAATGTTTTTTGTTTGTCTGTTTTTTAAATTTTAGAATTGTAGAAGCTACCAAGGTTAGGGTCTTGTAGTGTGATTAGTGTGATCACATGATCCAATGCACGTGTTCTATTTACATTTAAATATACCGTATATTTATACAATTATATAAAAAAAGACACCGTTTTTTTTCTCATCTATCAGTAGATTAATTTTGACATTTTATCAGCAAAACTAACCTTCTAGACATTGGCGGGTACAATATGTCTGACAATACTCCACTTGCTTCACTTAATTACCTCGGAGGCGTGTCAGAGTCAGCGCTAATGAGAGCATCTTGGACATGCATCCTGTTTCCATACCCATATTACTCTACTCCCTCCTTGACTTATGAGCATCTCGTGCTACAGAAATAGCAACAGTGTTTTGTAACGTACCGGGCCTCCCTGCTGCACTGCAGCACACCCACATGTTTTCTCCTCTTGCTCACAAACCGAGCATCCCAGAAGCTCCTGCTAGCATTGATCTGAATGCAGACGCTAGGCTGCTCTGCTGGAGGATGTGTTCCATAACACGCCATCTTCCATCAGTAGCTCACTAAGCATATGTCCGGACTGTGGAGGCTGCAGATATTTGGAAAGTTTATAATAATACACTCATGTTATTATAAGAGGATGTCCTAGTTTTTGTCATGTTTTTGGATGTTAGTGGATTCATTCCTACAGCAGAAATGTTGCTGCACAGAGTCAACATAGTTGAGGCTGAGGCTGTGAATGGGGTCCTTGTTTATTTTTAAGAATTGACAGTGGCACAGCAGAGTGCTATTGTTCTTCATGTGACACACTGTGTGCTCTATACTGACCAGAATGATGCATCGGGGCTGACAAAGGCAATCTGCCTCCTAAGACATTACTGATTTTTTTTTTGTTAATGCTAAAACTATATATGTGAATCTAAAACAAGTCTATGTTTGTAACAGTGAAACGTTGATGTGTAGTTTTTCATTTTGTCTTTGTATTATTGGTAATACAGTACTTGTATCAGTGCCCATCACTGAGCAACCAGAGCAAACATCACCTTTGATTCCATATACCTTTGACTTTATGGTACTTAATAGTAGATTAATTTTTTTAATTATAATCTTAATCTTAAATCAGTTTTGTACAAAACCCAATAATAAGGAGAAAATGAGGTGTGATCTCATCTGAATTCAGTTTCCCCATTGATGGATGTTTTACTTACATTTGGTGAGAAGCAGTTATGCTAGCTGCTGCCTAGACCCATACCAGGTTCACCATGTCTTCTCTGAGGAGGAGTGTAGAGTGGAAGTGGAGTTCCGAGGGAGGGACAATGTAAGCAGTTATATTAAATGTCACAGGTTTAAACCTGATGACAAGGTGGTGGGCTGCGCCCCACTGTCTGATCTGCTCAGCCGTACACTGACTCCCAGCTAGAACAGTGTTTATCACTTCTCTGGTGTTAGACCATTCAAAGAGTGCACAACCATGATGAGGGAGCAGAGAGGGAAAATTCACCGATATGTTTTGTTAAACTGCAGACTTCCCTTGGTTATAAATGGAATTAAGCCACAGCAGATTGTCTACATGCTGAGGGAAGAAGTAAAAATAGCTCTGATTATGATGCACCATCATTTACAGTGAACTGTACTCTCTCTGAGGTTTAATCACTTACTGTTCCACTTCATGTCCTGGGGAACCACAACAAGGGAGTTTGGTTGGTCTTGGGTTTTATGTACCTTGTCCATGTTCACTATATCTATATATATATATATATATATATGTATATATGTATATATATATATATATATATGTATATATGTATATATATATATATATATATATGTATATATATATATAAATATATATACATATATATATATATATATATACATATATACATATATATATATATATATATATATGTATATATGTATATATATATATATATATATATGTATATATATATATATATATATGTATATATATTTATATATATATATACATACATATATACACACGCAGTAGTATTGCTGATAAAGCCTCTGGTTGTGATTTTGGTTATTGCTTTTTGGTTAGATGTACGTTTGTTTCTGCTGCGGTCAGACTCACTCTGACAGTGTGACTGTTACGACTTTTTAACATCCAAGGGTGAAGTCATATCTTTAGCCGCAAAAAGGGATAGGCGACCAAGTAATTTGTACTTTTTCCTCCATTGAATGTCATCTCTGTTTCAAACCAAGCTGCTTTGCTGACCATAAGACCAGAACAATCAACTCAGAGAGGCTTTAAGGCTTCACCATGGCTGGTGTTCATTGTCTTTGTCTAAGTGACACACAGTGACGAACTGAATGACCTCGTAATCCATATAAAAATAATAATCCAGTATAGTGAAGTATAGTATATATATTTATAGTTTTCTCTGTAGATATGTCGCTCCAAACACCACTTTAACTCTTTACATTACAGAAGGACTGTGATAAAAGGGACTGACCTTGGACAAACACTACACTCCTCTGTTGTAGACTTCACATTGAGTTTGTCTCTGTGAGTGGGAAAGCAGTCAGTGTTGGTTGGTTAACGTGTGTTAACAGAGAAGGAGGCTGATGCAGAACCAGTTGAACCCAGAACCTAAGCGTCCTTGTTTATTTACAGTATAGAATCCTAGTCTTTGTCCCAATGTCCCATCAGTGCTACACTGTTTGATGTGATTACACTATCAGTTCCCAGAGCAGACCTGTTCAGTCTGGTGTTAACATCCATTCCATTGTTCTTCACACCTGGTTTTTAATGCGTCCAAAACCCATCTCATTTGAGAATATGAAAAGTATCTCTCACTTCTGCTGTGTTGTCTGCAAATTCAGGGAAGTTGTATTTTAGATTATTTTTTACTCCTTTTTAATTTTAAAATCAATTTTTGTTTTTAAACAACTGTGAGAATACCAGGCGTATAACCTTTAAACCAAACCCAGTGACTGAAACCAAATCTAATCAAGAGACTGACATCTGACACTTGTGTGGTGGCCACTGGAATACAAATCTGCAAATGGATTGCTCCAAAAAATGTCAGTAAAATACACACATTTATCAGATAAACTTACTCATCAATGATGTCATTTGTCTAATGACTTCAGAATGATTCAGTATGACGGTTGTTCTGGGCATTAGGAGTGCCAGTGTAAGCAGCGACCGGACCAAATAATTATTCTAGAAAACCCTCTAAAATCCTCCACATAAACACTCAGGTTTAGTTCCCAGTTTTTAATGTTGTGTCAGTCTGAGCACATGCAGCAGGAGACATTTGGTCTTTTGTCTGCCCAGGATTCCCTGGCTTCACACCAGTGACATTTCTCTGTTGAAAGAATTGATTTCTCATTATGTTGTCTTAGTGAGCTCCGTGTACCGTGTGCGCCTCGGAGTCCATGTGAGACAGGCTCCTGGATAGGTCGATGTGAAAGAAAAGAAAAAGGAAAATACAAAACATTATCTGTTATCTCTAAATCCTTGTCGATAACCTCCCTGTTCATAAAATGTTTTCATCCAAAAACTGGCCACCACTGGACAGGCAGCAAAATAATTTCATTCTTCAATAGTTATTAATGGTTTTATTCACCTGAATGTATGGATTTTTCCATTCTTGTAAAGATCCATTAACGTTATATCAACCAAATCTACATATACATCATTAAAAAAATCCAATTCGATTTAATGTCCTTCAGAGTTGTCTTTAATTTAAATAAGTGTTCACTATTGGATTTTTGTTTCTTTGAGCGGCCTTTCTTTGTCTGGGATTTGCTGCACTTAAACTGACAAATCGGAGTCAGGGGCTGTTGATCTGCAAAGTCTTTGCTGCTGTGCCTGCAGGGTCCAAAAGGCAACGACACTGACTTTGAAACATTTTGCATCTGCTGACAGAAGTTGACATAAAAAAACATGTTTACTTGGAGGCACCTCTGAAGGAGAGTATTATCATTATAGTTTAAATTATATAAATCAAATATGGTGTTTGTAGTCTTTTAGACTAAGTATTTAGTGACTTTGCATTATTTTCCAAAAATGTGGCCCGGCCCAGCAGTAGTGAAGTGAGATGCTGTGGGATTTTCCTTAAGTTAAAAAAACGATCTGTTAAAGCAGATACTGTACAGAAGAATCTTGTGGAATGATGTCAGCAATTGCATAAAAACAAAGTGGATTTTGTGTAGGAAGTGTTCAAGTGTCTGCTCCCACTTACACCAAGTTTAAAAAAAACAAAACAAAAAACTGTCAGATCAGTCTGCAAATACACCTGGTATTTCCCAGCTTTATTCAAACCTGGTATCAACCAGACCTCAGGACGAACTACAGTCAATGAACCATGAACACATTTTTCACATTTTTTTCAATGGAGGACCAGGGAGAAATAAGTGCAAAAAGGACTAGATGTTAGCCACATTGTTGCTAAACGAAATCTAATTTTGAAAATTGCTGAGTGATGGTATGATGTCGGGAAGCCAGTGTTCACAGACGCTGCCCTGAAAACAGCTGTCAGCCACATATGGTGTCTACTTCTGCACACCATCGCTAGTTGATTATGTCCCAAATGTGATCATAACATACAGAACTGATTACAAGTTCTTAATAAAGAACCATTGAATTTCTAGCATTTTTTGTTTTCCATTTCTTTGGACCTCCACCCTCTTCACTCATGTTTATTAAAACAGTTCAGCAGCCATGAGGAGCAGGAGTAAAAACACTCACATCATTGGCTGACAGCCACTGTGGAAGAAGTGCGGGGATCCCATCATCCATCACTGTGTTTTACTATTGAAACATTACGATGCCAATCTGGTGGACAGCACCCAACACTTGTAGGACTCATTTATATCAACCAGTCCGGACTTAAGAACTGCACATACATTTACAAGGGAGTTGGTCGCAACTGCATGGGTAGAATCTGAGTTTCTGTTGATTAATAACGAAGTGTTCATCTGTGATTGAAAAAGAAGAATTTCTTTTTTTAGCTGACTCATTATCAGTCAAACCTAAACCGTGGTTTATTAAAGATTTAACATTGTTAGCAGCGCCACCTGCCCAGGATTCAGGTGTTATTTTGTGATGAAGGTGTGCCAGGGTTATTTTTGTTTCAAACAGAGCTCCAGCTCTTGGCACTGGGAATGAATGGAATTCATGTTGTTCTGCAGAAATGAAATACATGTTTATGGTTTATGGTTGTTTTTAATCTTTGCTGCTGCTTTATATCCTTTTTTTTCTCTTGGTAATTATGTCACAGTTGAGTCCATTTAAAAAAAACAAAGCAGAAACCTGACGTTAGTCGTTCACACTACACAGTGATGTCAGTGACTTCGTCCTTCTGCTGCTTCGAGACAATCTTTAGTAATGTTTTTTATGTTGCGCAGTTTCATACACCACCTGTCTAAATAACTACTGCTTAATGGGAGTTGGTGTTAGAAAACTCTTTCCGCCTCCCAGCTGAATATTTTGTGGTTAATGCTGAAGGCGGTGAAAGCGCTGCTCGGAGCCCAGATGAAGTGTTAAACAGTCGGTGAACCAAGAGACGCCAGACGGTGTTCTGGCACTTTTCAGCACAAATAATCCTCCTGTTTTCTCTCCAAGCATTCTGTGGTTGCTCTTTGAAGCCCCAGTGCTGACGTCCATAGTTCCAGATCCTTCTTATTGTGCTGTAACGTTACAAATAACACCAGTTTTCTTTTAGATAATACAAATAATCCAGTGTTTAAATGGATAAATTGGAGTTCTTAGTTCATGTCTAGATCATGATCATTTCTCACTGCTAATGAGCCTCTCCCTCCCTTGGTGTCTGTATTAATGCATGCTTGATTGGTTTCTTTCAGAGAAGAGCTTTGGTCTTGATTGGATATTCAGTTCCCTGGGTGGCAGATGTTGGTGCTGATGTAAAGCCTAATGAAGCACTGATGCAGGGCAGTGGTGGCAACACCCTGTTACTTACAGGGCAAATATGCACTTTAAGACAATGAAGAAACAAACAATGCTGTCCTACTCATCAGGAGAGTTTATCCGGCTTTTTGATCTTTCTTTTTCTGATTAGAGTGCTATATTTTGTACTAAATTACGTTAAACATTGCATTAAAATATCTTGTGATATTGCTCGGCCATGAGTTTCACAGAATAATCAAAACAAAATGCACGTTATGAGTGTAGAGATGGACAGTGAGTTATAAGAAGATGCCTTACTTTTGATGAAGAGCATGATAAGATAGTGGTGGCTAAAGAAGCGGAATTAGGTCTGGAAGGTTTCAGGTTCGAGTCCCCCAGCTGCCACTGCCACAAGTTCCCACTGAGGTGCTCTGAGCATGGCACCATGCCCTCACACTGCTCCCAGCTTAAGCTGCCCCCTGCTGACTGTGGTGATGGGTTAAAAGCAGAGGTCACATTCAATTCAATTTAAAAATGATGACTGTCGTGAGACCCAACCCTAGTCAACTATAGTCCGTACACTCAGACAGAAAAAGATAAACCTGTCCCACCCCCTGAGTTCTTTGTTCTGGACATCAGCCACTGAATCACCCAAGTCTCTAATAATAATACTTTATATAGTATACTTGTAATACTCTGTAACACATATATTCTCACGGAACTAAAAAAAAAACCACACACACACACATACATATATATACAATATACATATTTAATTACCATATTTAATTACTATTACTATTTGTATTTTTCAGTGTGAATATTTCAGTTTAATACAAGCAGAGTCAACACTATTCTAGGAACAGTACTTCTTTCTCTACCTCTTTCTATTTTGGCTAACTGGGTTGGAAGGAAACCTTTAGGTACCACGGCAGCCGGCTGAATTTGGGTCATCTCACCCTTCAGATGAGGAGTGTTTTTATTCAAGGATTGGTTGGTTTCAACTCTTTAACTTGCATGTTTTTTGTTGTTGGTGTTTTTTTTCTTCCTCATTGCTGAGTAAATAAGTTAACCAAGCTTTGCATGAAGCCAGCGCTGCTGCTATTCTCAGCTTGGACTGGCATCACAAAAGGAAGTTCATTTACATCGTAAGCATTTTTATTCTAACAGGATATTTATTCTGTTACCCCGAGCGTGAGGGATTGTCAGGGAAGAGCTTATGAGCTTAGGAGTGTTGCATTGGATTTCGCCAAATTGAGAGATTTTTTTTCCCCCCTCACTCACAACACGGAGAGTGACTCAGACATGAGTGGAGGCAGAGGGGAAATGTGTTACCTACTAAAATAGGTCTGTCAGACTGCAGGCTTGTTAAAAAGGAGGTCATGTGTCTGTACAGGGGAGGCATGATCAGGGCAAAGCACTGGTCGTCCACGACTACTGATATGTGCATGAAAAAATATTACCATGGTACCACGTCATTATGTACTGTATCAGCTGCTTACACACCATTAGTTTGTCACTATTTTATCCCAAAGGTGTTATGTATGGTGGGTGGCTTGGTTCAAGACTCAGGATCAAACATCGAAACACAACTATAATTGGCCGATCTGAACCTTAAGCCCAAATTCCACGTAGTTTTTATTCCTTAATTTTTTTTAAGGATTAGCAATGATCTGACAATAAACATGTTTGAGTGATTTTTCCGGGACATCATCAGTCAGTGTTTTCCAACCTTTTTTTTAAAATTGAACCTGAATCTTCAATGTCAAGTCAGTGTTTTCCAACCTTTTTTTTAACCACGGCACATACATACAGTATCATCAGGCAAAACACCACGGCACACCACTAAACAAAAATCTCACAAAAAGTATTTATAATGAAATATAATTCCTAGTTAAAATGACCTCATAATTGACTAAAATCTCGACCTGTTTAGTTGAAGACAACGCTGATATACTGGCAGGAATTGAAGAAAGACATTCACAAAGATCTTCTGAAAGAGCTCTGATTATCTTTTATTAGTTTTCATAGCGATCTGCTGCCACCTAGCTGAAGAGATTTTAATTGTCTTTCCTTTACTGCTTTGACGAGCAAAGACAAATTATATGCAACAAATAAACAATAGTTTTCAGCCTAATTAAGTGAAATTGGATTATTTTCCACGGGACACCCAAAGATCTCTCTCGGCACACTGGTGTGGTTGGGAATCACTGCTTTAAGTGGCCTCTGAGTACTTTTGCTTTGTCCACAGAACTTATTGAATCCAAACTGAAACTGAAACAGTGGGTCTGCCTCTGGATTTCATTGTCTAATTTGGATCCGTGTTTTGTCTGTTTTGGACCTGCACCTCCAGTGGGGCGCAACCCCCAATTTGTACTTCGAGATGAATTTAGGCTAAGCTAAACAACCAGATTTTGCCTCCAAAAATTTCTACAATTAGTTGTTGGAAAATTGGTTCTATGGACACTCATTCAGCACCAGAGGTTTGATCAGCCATCTTTAATGTTCCGTGGTCTCACACTAACTCACAGCCTTGTAGTGTAACAAAAGTGTTTATCAGTTCCCCCGCACCAAAAGACTTCAGTAGTCAGCACAACCTTGAAGTCACTCGTCTCCTCTCCTCCCTCTGTTACTGACCTCATTCTGTTGTGCTGCTGCATTTGGAGCTGTTTGCATGTCCTGCTATTGAACAGTGTTACCCTGGAGCACATCTGCTCAGAAAGCTAATCCACAAAAGGCTGCTCACACTGGACAGCCACTTCAGCTGGCACAAACAAGCAACAGCACAACAGTGGTGTGGCTCACACTGGCCGGTGGAGATGCTGAGGAGGAGCCCACTCCTGTTGGAGTGCTGTTCACTGTCCACTGGCCTCATTTTACAGCCGTCTCTCTGGTTTCTCCCCCTCTTTTGTCTCACTCATGTTTTTCTTATGCTACGACATCATCATTTCAGCATCTCCTCCCTTTTCCACGAGTACTACTTCCATGTGCCCTTTTGACATTTTCCTCTGCAGTCTTGCATTTTTCTCTTTAGTGCACAGCATTCCTGAACAGGACGTCATGTTATTATTTTCTGTTTTTTGTTTCTTATGTTAAGAAATCCTGAGCTTACATAACACACACAGAGCACAGAGCGGCCTTTAAAAAAAACAAAACTGCGGAATTATTTTTTTGTGAGCCAGAAAGTAGGATTTAGATGGGTTATGGGATTTAGTCGAAGAATTCAGTGACATGCTCTTTTGTTAACAGTGATAAACAAAAAGACAGTAAGGAAAACATATTATTATTATTATTATTATAACCATTTGTCCTAATGACATGCAAGCTGCCGTAATTGTCAGATTTTTAAGTTTCCAATGGTACCTGAACGCACCTTGTGTAACAGCTGCAATTTCGGCATGAAGACGTCATAGTCATGTGTAGACCTGACTGTTTGCCCCATTTATCCAGCTGCTCTCATCCTCAAGCTAACGTGTAGCTAGCTAGTACAAATTGCCCAGGTTTATTGACTAGCAATGGACTGAAGGGGCAGACCAACAGATTATTATTATTATTTATTATTGTAGCATTGTAGCATTGGCAAAGGGGGGTTAAGGGCAGAAGCTAAAGCTGTTTGGGCAGCATTAGCATGGAGAGGTTTGCAGTAGATGCCTGTAGCAGGAGCTGATCTAAGGTTGCCATTTAGAGGCAACCTTAGATCAGCTCCCACTCCACCATTTACTGACAGACAGACAGTGATGATGTGGTGGATGCTGCTTTTTTGGTGAGCTAGCAAGATAGCCTAATTGCCCCGTGAGAACAAACACATCACCAAAGCGTCCAGATAGCAGGAAGATTTAAATGGAGTAGATTTTTAATAAATCATTTGTATTGATTCTCAATCGTTGGTTGCCTTATTGTCTCATTTGACCCTTGATGGGAAAGCAGTGTTTTTTTTTCTAAAATTTAATTTGACAAAGTAAGGTAAAAATGCTACTTAGTGTTTCTAAGCACAAAATGTCAATTGATAGAAATATTGGGCTTTTGTTCAAGTGCTTAAATGTTAAACAGCTCTCCTGTTTGATGTCGGTGTCAGAAGTGGCCCCTGGCTGCCTTTTTATTTCAGCGTCTCTGTTCTAAGTGATGGTTTCTACTTGATTTCAGGGCCTGTGTGTGCATTAAAGTGTTTGCCAATGGAGCGTTTCTGCTAAATGGCTGTGGGAGCAAATCTATTAGTCAAGTCAATAATGTGTGGAGAAAATGGAGAGACGATAACAAGGTCAACACAGACTGTTCAGTGTTTGGTAAATAAGTCATAACAAAAAAGAACTGTACTCTTTTTTTTGTAAATTCCCTCGTCTCATTAGTTGCAATTACATTTTTCATAGATTTTTCTCATGATTAATCTTTTCTGGTGGCAAGATATGCACTGAAGAACAGCTTTCCTTTCATAAAGATAATCACATTTTAATTAGATCAGCCTCGTTTATTACAAAGATGAAAACATAGGTATTTTACAAAATCTCCACTGGTAGCCATGGTGTATGCATATATATATATGTATATGTATATATATATATATGGATTGTTCTAAAATGTCATGGAAAATATGTAAAAGTCTAACTCGAAATTCAGTGTGACAAAGATAGTGGATTTCAGTCATTACCGTGTCTTGTAGATTGTGTCAAGTGTTGCATTCAGAGCTCTGTGGAAGCTGTTGTCCTCAACAGTATTAATCTGTCTACACTCCCTCGCGATCCACCTAACAATTTTGTCAGTCGTAGATGTGTGTCCCTGTTGAAGCCTCCGAAAACCCGCTGGACGTGAGAAGTTATATTTTGAGCTCATCCAGTGTGTGAATGAGATCAGCAGTCAGTGAATAGACAGTTAAATTATTGGACGTACAGTACGCTGGTACAGCGGACGTAATTCTTGACATGTGTCAGTGTTAATTAGTTTGATCAGTGCATTCTTTTCTACTACATATACACGTAACACAGGAACGCTAACTTTCCTTGATTGTGAAAGGAATGATTTTAAATGAGGCTTTTCCACAGCTAAAGTCAACTCTGAGTGAGCGCCAATAACAGCACACAGTGAAGCCAGCAGCTTATCATCACTTCCAGTCACTCACTCCCTCTGTCCAGGGGGAACCTCAATCACTCCATCCTGGTGTTTTTTCTTTTCTTTTCTTTTTTTTCTTCTCATGTTGCACTACAGTGTTGACCCACGACAACGCCTGCTTCTGGTGAGCTGATAAAGTCACCAGGTCTTAAATGTTGAGCTGATAAAGCCGAGGGTCGAGCCAGAGAATATAGACCTCCACTGTCAGTGTAAAGGAATGCTGCAAATGCTTGTACAACCTCCCAGTATTGCAACACTGACAGGAAAGGAGAGGCAGACATGCATGTGTCCAAGTCTGTGTTTGGCTGAGAGAGAGTTTCTTTGTCGAAAAATAATATTTTTTTCTATGGTGGAATGTTTAGGATTCAATTATCCTGACCTCAAAAACATAAACTCTGTTTGAGGAGCAGCTTCTGCTGGTAGTTTGATCTTTTTTCCCATGGGACATAGTTGACCTCTGAAGTCAGTACTCATGCAGTATAGTATACTGTGTATATGGTTCTTGAAGGTCAATAGTGTAAAACTGATACTGTGCTTCGTCATCATCCGCACGGACTCCAAAATGTGGACAAATGTCAGTCAGTTGTGCACGAGTCTAGAGCCGTGAGCCTGATGATCTTCTTACAAGTTTCAGACTCAGCCACGTCGTCATGAGGCAGGGCCTGGGTCACAGCCATCCATGTCACATGTTCGTAGTTATTGTTAATCAAATACACGCAAAGGTTTTCTTTACTGTTCACACATCATTGGCAATCTTAATCATCAGGTCTGAAACAAATACTCTAAAATCACATTGTAATATTTTATAAGTGTGGAGTCCAGGTTTGAAATTTCTTGGTTCAAATCTGTGTGTGTTAGAAGACAACCAATACATACATAAAAAAAAACATGGGTATTGATTTGTAAAGGTTTAGGGATGCATTTCAAGTGACGGTGTGAATGTGTTGTACTGCCTGTGTCTTAATCATTTATTGAAGTAAATCATTGGGGTACATACACAGGTAGTAAACAGTCGCCTTTCTGTTTTAATTACTCGCACTAAAACAATTCAAATTGTGCCACAATTTGCAGGTAAAACGCAGAAAAGGAGTATTTTCAGACTCTCAGACAGCGCCACAGTACTCTCTGAGCGGAACACTGAGTTCTGCTCAATGCAGAATTCTAAACAATGCAAGCCGTGCAGAAAATGTCATCATTTTACATCGTGTACTGAAAGCGGTGATGCTGCAGTGCAGCGTTAAATGCCTGTGTGTAGGTGATATACAGTGGGACAGATAAGAGGAGAAGTGTGTCCAGGGAAAAAAATGGCTGTAACCCAGGAAGTGCTCCGTTAGGTGGAGCTATGCTGCTAAAAATAGTCCACAAGCTGAAATGTCGGTAACAATGTGTTGAGTGCAGAAAATGCTGCTGTTGCTGCTGCTTTTGGGGTTCTAGACTAGCCTACGGTGGTGCCATGGTGCACAGAGGAAGACCAGTCTGCCATCTTGTGGTCAGATGGCTGCATCTGCAGATTCTGAGTGCTGTGGTGTCCAAGCAAAGGAACAGTTTTAAAATGTTAAACTTAATTTGACAATTTGTTTAACTGATTGTTTAACTGCTCTGATGTGTAGAACCGTTTATCCAAAGTGTGACACATTTTGTAACTGGGAGAGAGGGATTGTGCAGCCTGAAAGGCTGAGAGCACATGAGGAGGGAGGGAAGAAGGATAGAAGGGAGAGCGACACCAGAGACACTAGAGAATCAGTCAGGCGCCGATAGAGAGCGAGAGAGAAGGGAGGAAAGAGACATGCAGGGAGGAGAGGAATGGTGAAGGAGAAGTGGGTGCAGACGACCACCATGAGATGCACAGTGTGAAGGAGAGTGAGTGGATGACAGTCAGCTGGAGGATGCTGCTCACACTGCTTTTCTATCTGCGAGTCAAAGGTAGGAGAATCCAGAGATGATAGGATTGAGACGGTCTTGGGTCAAGTCAGGTCTGTGCAGGGACAGAGAACAAAGAGAAGAGTTGATTTTTTATTTTTTGGTGTTGATTCAGAATTCCCTAAAGAAAACTAATGTTTTTAAGACCTTATATTGACTTTATTTTCATTAAGAAAAGAAGAAAATAAACATCTGGTGTCTTCTTGCATTTTTATAAGCCCAAACAAAGAGCTTGTGTGTGTCAGAGATCAGCTTCATCTTAAATGAATTTGTCAGGTTTTTGTTGTTCCCTGCAGTCAGAGGATGTCAGACTGTGTCCGTCCTAACAACTCCTGATTGTCCTCAGGAACACAGAGCTGCTGATTGTGATCTCTGTAACCAGTTTAAAAGACTCTCGTTCTGTCCTTTTCCCTGGAGAAATCGACTTATTACACTGTTAGAGTCAAAATGGTTTTTTTTAATGTTTTCTGACTGGGAAAAATATATACAGTATATAACAATACTTGGAATGCTAAGTGTATGCAGTTGCTGTCAGTTAGTCATGTGGGATCAGTTCCAGTTTTTCCAATTTCCAATTTTTTAGAATTTAAACATTCACATGTAAACTAAAATAAACTTTTAATTCAAAGTGGAAACTATACAGAAAGCATAATACTCCTGCCTGAAAACTGAAAAAAACCCTCTATGTATTCACTCAGCTGGCACAATGTTTTGTAGAGGTGAAGGTCTGGAATGAAAATCCGGGGCGAAGGACTTTATGAGGTGTAAAAATAGGGGAACAACCCATGTGTAAACTCCCCTCTGTCTCAAGGACACGACCTGAGCGTCCTCAGTGGTAGGAGCACCACAAACACTGGTGTGGAAACAACTGGGTTGTACAACTACACAAAATGATCACCAACAGGGGGCAGAAGGCCTGTGACCTGAGAACTGATTAATTATGTTCCAGGTAGCTTTTGTATTTGTTTCTCATAGCTGACATTTGATTCTAAGAAAGGAAAAGGAAAATACATTTAATTTGTGTCAGCTCAGGGTCTTTACAGACGTCTGTGAGACAGAATCCTCTGACGATTATATAATCACATTGGCACAACTGTGTGTGTCTGTGTGTGTCTGTGTGGGTGAGAGACACAGAGATAAAGCTGTTTTTTGGCCCATTTTAGTTCTGTGAAACTAATATAAATTCAATTATTATATCCCAGTGATTTATAGGTCTCTACAGTCGCACCACTACAGGTCATTTATGAGTCTTAAAAATCTGGACTTGAATCCTGATTACTGGTCCACTTAAAACGCTGCTGGATTTGCTGCTACATAGGTAATTCAATTTAATTACCAAAAAAAAAGACAAGGATAATATAAATTGGCAGACACTCGTATATTAATCTGCAAATGTATTGTGCTGTGTTATATTGTAGAAATATCCTTCCATCAATACACCAGGAAAAACCTGTCCTTGAGTATAAATGTTTTATCCTCAGTACCACCAGTGAGCAACAAGCTCCACAGAGACTTTTTTTTTTTAAATTTAGAACACAAAATAACGAAGCAACCCAACAATGATTTGTTGAGAAAAAGCAGCCTGTGGATATGAAACAATGGCAAATTGTTAGCAAACATGTTTTCAGCACCATTTTGCGCTAGCTAGCTACATTCTAGCCTGAGGAGCAGAGCAGCTTGAGAACAGGCACAAACGGTCAGGTCTACTCAGGTACCATCGGAAAGTTGAAAATCCGATAATTATGGCACTTTACGTGTTGTACTGTTCATAACAAATAAAAATAAAAAAAAATTCTATATTTATTTTCTTAACCCGATCTTTTGATGCCCCCTACTGTCCCCTGACGGTGGGGATTACTAGCGTAATTGTGATCCTAGGTATAAACTTTGGTCACCTTATCCTCATCTGACCAAAACAGAGACTGATTTGAGCTCACATGTTTGGCTGCTGCTGACCAACACACGTGTTTGCCCACTGCTCCGGTCGGGTTTGTTTGGTTCTTCTGATTGGAGGGAGGAGGCGGCTGTTGGTGGTAGCAACTCATATACTGCTATTTTCCTGTGAGTAACAGGAACAATGTCTGGAAATGAGTCAGGCTCTAAATGTCCTGTCCTGGAGAGATATGCTAGTACCACCCTCTCCTCCTTCTCCTTCTCCTCCACCGCTCCTCATTACAGTTACAGTATCACACCAGCGGGGCGCCTGCTCCTCTTTATACCTTCTGTGGACAAAATGGCAGGACTGTGTGCGCTGGCCTTTGCATCTGGAGGTGCAGTATTGTGTTTTTGATTCACTGTTTAGTGAATTGGTTTGACTTTCCTGCTGTTTTCCTTCACTTTGGCTTAGTTAGAGAAATGGAGCAGAGAAACTCTGGGGGATGGGGGGTCAGTTGTAATAGGTCAGCTCTTAGAAGGTCTGACAGTCAAGTTAAGGTCTGTGTGTCTGTGGTACAGGAAGATGTACAAGGAGGATGCAGATGTTTTAAATCCATTCATTCATTTTTATTATCAATACAGATCAGAACGTTTAAATGTGACACGGAGTCAAGACTGAGTCAGTCGTGGTCAGAAGATCAGAAGTACCTAAAAACAACTCCATTGGTACTGCTTATATCTGGGTCCACTAACAATTACCCTGTTTAACGTCAGTTCACCCGATCGTACTTTCTCTATCTCCATGACTACCTCCAAACCTTCACAGTTTGTTTAAAAACTGTGTTTAGGCTTTCACATATTTACCTTGAACAGCTCTTCAGATTTCCAGGAAATACTTCAGTCTGTAGTAGAGGTGAACTGGAGGAGTCATTTTTTAAATTTATTTTGGAAGGCATTAATTAGAGCCCCTTTACACCAGAGGCTTCAAATTACGGGCTGGGGGCCACCTGTGGCCCGCCCACTCCTCAAATGTGGCCTATAATTAAATGTGATGATAATAATGAATTTAAAAAAAATATATTCTATTCAACTGTTTCGTTTGCTCCTTCATTAATTGTACTGTAAGTATTTATAGGATTCAACTTTTGTTTTCTACCTTTTCTAAAGAAGAAATGCATTTTGTTTTGATCCATACCTGATGTGGCCCCAGGTCAAGTGGCAGCAGGGACCCTCAGTTATTTTTGTTCAAAACAAATACTTTACACACCTGTTCATAGATGAACTTCAACTTCAAGCAAATGAAACATTTTTATATATTTCTTTTTCAGTAAAGTATTCTGCAGCATTTCCATCCATCCATTTTCATCTGCTTATCTGTTACCGGGTCGCCCCTCGTCAACCTTCCTGCTGGTGGTGAGTCCACTGGAAGGTACCAACCGCCCTAACTGGGATTCAAACATGCCCAGGAGGTGAACCTTGGGGTTCCACACCAATGACAGAGACATTGTCTCTGGGCCAAAGCGCCATATATCGCATTTGACTTCATACATTTTTGTCATTAGAATGAGACATTTGTCCACCTTCCTTGTAACCACTGATCTGATAATCAGCACGGTGATTAAGGACTGCAATTTTCCACTTTGTCCAAACATCTGTTTGAATTCATTATTTAATCACGTACGCCGTGTTGATCATCTGACGTGGGCACAGAGGCGGCTTTGACGTGATGTGTGGGCTCACTTTCCTCACACATACTGTCTCAGCCACACATTATGTTGTCTCCCCGTGTCTCCCTCACCCAGCCAGTGGTAGAAATGTGAGGGGGAGAAAGACGGAGTAACTATGGAAACACAGCAAGGAGAATCTCTGAAGGCAGAACTCTTAGTTCTTCCCCCAGACTTTGGCTTAACAGGTTTAGAGGAAGTTTCAGAGAAAAGCCCTAAAACCCAGAACATTTCTGCATCTCTGTGCCTCCCTCTGATCTCCTCCCCTGCTTTGAGCCAGACCGAAGCAAAGATACAGTGATTAAAAACAAGAGGAAAAGGGCAGAATCCATCGTTGTGGGATGGTGGAACTCTGACATTGGCCTGTAATGCAGTGAACGATCATTTGAGTCAGTTCATTTTGTACAGTGTGTGGAAATCTCTTCTTTTGGTTGTGTGTCAGCACTAAGCCTGGTTCTGTTGAAGGCTAGGTCCACAGGTTAATAAGGAGTGGCTACATCTGATACTACAAAGTTTCAGGATCGAATGAAACAAGCGTAGCCCGTCTGATCCGATACCTAGGCCCAAATGTTCAACTTAGCTTTGTGCGACAAGTCATAGACAGAAACACTATGGCCTCAGCAACAGTAACTTGTGGCACGCTGGAGGAGAAAATAAGGTATCGGATTGTGTAAGTGGCACGCTGGAGCAGAAAATAAGGTATCGGATTAATATCAGTATCGGCAGATAATCCAAATTACAGTATAGGTATCAGAATCGGGCAATTCGGCTCAGCTTCTTCACGACTTGTGATGCTTCACATTGTAAAATATATAATATTGCGTTTGGAAGAATGCTTCATTTTTGTTTACCGTATTTTCCGCACTATAGGGCGCAATTAAAAACCTGTCATTTTCTCAAAAATCGACAGCGCGCCTTATGGTCCGAAAAATACACTAGTAATAAAAGTTAGCTTTGTTTTGAACAGCCAGGATTCTCCATTGTTGCTGGAATGGTGGTACAACACTATGTTAGGACCGTTACAGCTCATGTTTAACTCTGAGCAGGGCTGTTTGATGCATCTGAAGTTTGAGGCTCAGCTTTAGTGCTTGGATAAAAGTTCAAGTATGTGGGTATGGACTTGGGTTGAGAAAGTCTCAGACCGTTTGAAGTATTTAATACAGGCTCCTGCATGCAGTGCTGTAGAGCAGGGGTTCAGCATTTCTCAGTGATGTCTCTGCTTTGATATGAATGCCAGCCCAGAATCCTCTACTCAGTGCTCAGATGTCTGCATGTTATTTTTTTCTTAAAGAGAAATAAAACTTAGCACTCTCATCAGCTGTCTATTTATTCAAATCTGGAATTTCCCAGCCTGGGATCAACTATCTATCTAGTCATTTATATTTTAGACAACTGTCTAAAACCATAACTTTCTTAATATTTAATTAAAGTAAAAAATACACGTAGTGAAAATAGAGTAATTACATTTATTAAATTAATTTATTAATAATTAAACATTAAACAAATCTTACTAAAAATCATAACAAATACAATATAACAGAATAAAATAAATATGCTTGACAACAACCAGGATCAGGATTGATTGCCTGACTTTCTGTAATCAACTGCTGGTAATGACTTTGTTATGTTTAAAACTAATTATAAAAAATACATACACTTGTTTAGAAAACTTAATGCAAAGAATGTGCTTTTAACAGCTCTATCACCTACAAATGAGCAGTGAAAGTATTTCAATGATTTCAATCAAGTCTGCATCTGTAGCTGAGGAGACAGAACACAGAAATACCTGTACAGTACTGTTCAGACTGATTATCTGTTGGAAAAGTCTGCTCCCAGACTTGTTTTTGTTTTTTTTAAATAGTACTTTTTTGGCAGATGGTGTCATTCTGACATCTGCTCAAACATCTAAGAATAGCAGATGTATGGTGGGCTGTGGCTCCCATGGCAACAGTGGAGAAAAACAAATAGGTGATGGAGGGCGCCGCTGACACACCCATAACTATAACCACCAATCAGATTAGATTAGATTGGATTGGATTAGGGGAAAATATGAAATGAATTGATACTCTGCTAATTCAGTTAATACTTTGTCTTACAGTCTTTTTATTTTATCAAAACAAATGTAGGTGTTCATACATGTGAACTACAATATTTACATACCTAATGGCTCAATATACTGAAGTATTTAGGATTTCTCCACACTTAATAATATATTTGCAAATTCCTGATATTAACATATTTAATAATCAAAGTCCCCCCCTACCACCAGGTGGCCTTTCTTTTGCTTTTGAATGATGTATATACAACATTTTCAACAGAACCATGACAGGGAATGACAATATGTTTTTGATGTGATACATTTTATAAAAATGATAACAAGCATAACAAAGTTTTTAATACTGCTAATAACAAGTGGACCTGTAATGAAAAAGTAATTTCTTTTTCACACCATGTTCATCAAAAGGAAGTATTTTATATTTCCTGATAATAATAATTTACGTTTATCAGATGCTTTTATACAAAGCTACTTAAAGAGGAGGGTTAACAGTCAAGCATGTGATTTTTCTGGGAAGTGAACCCAGGTCTCGCTGGGATAGACAACAGAATAGAATCTGCTGTATCCATCTTTTGAGGCACGGATGCTCACCGCTACACTATGGAACACACATGAACAACAACAACAACAACAACAACAACAACAACAACAACAACAACAACAACAACAACAACAACAACAACAACAACAACAACAACAACAACAACAACAACAACAACAACAACAATGAAAAATATTATTAAAATCTTTTTATTCTTTTTAGCCTCCTCCTGATTCAATGACCTGAAGCCCACTTTTCTCGCTGCTGATAGAAACGTAATGACTGTCCAAAATAATCCCCTTAAAGTCGTGTCGTTTCTTGTTCCCTGTCACTTCAATGTTCTATCTCATTTTGCTGTTGCTGTGAAAGGACCGGCCCTTGAAGACGCAGAATGAAAATAAGACGTGATGTAAAAGGATTAGACCAAACCACTCACTACAGCCATCCGACAAAACTGAGACTGGACTGAGCACTGTGACAGGATGCAAGAATGAATAAAGGCAGCATCCGTCACCAAGAGAAACCCAGTTAATTACATTGAACAGGCAGTGACTTTTAGATATCTGATCAAACACTGTGTTCCATGGTACATGTGAGTCAGAACCACACTAAGCATATTTACTCAAAATCAAGCCAAAATGATTCATTGTAGAGAATAAATAAATAAACCAAAACATAACATAACAAAACAAAACAAACAATAACAATTAAAATTAATAAATAATAATACTTATTATTTTATAATAATTATTATTATATTATTTATTATTATATTTAAAAATATAAAACATAACATAAATACCAAAATGTGTAATAAATGTACCTGGTGTGGTGACCTATTATTAAGGGATCGTTTGAAAGTTCTCCTCCTTTTTCATCAAGTAAATAAACTATAACTTTACTTCTACCCCTGACTGACAACGTAGTCGTGTTATAAACAGCAGCAGTTCTATTAGTTGTAGTGTACAATAACAGTAGAGAGAGAAAAAGTTTGAGGAAGAAGAGGAGGAAGATGAAACAGGAATGAGGGAGAAAGGGTGAGAGGTGGGGCCAAATACTCCTTAGTGTGTGTGTGTGTGTGTGTGTTATATTTCTCCTACAGTACTTGAACTTCACTCCACAGTCTTCACTTTCATCCTTCCCTCCACTCTCCCTGAAAGCTCACCTCCGTCGGTCCTTCTTCATCACCATGCTGTTCCTTTACTGTCGTTTTCTGTCTATTCTAGAGTCAATCTATCGCCGAGGAGCCAGAAGATGGAGGAAACTCTATCGGGTCAACGGACACCTCTTCCAGGCCAAGTACTTTAACAGGGTAAGTGTCTTTAATGTTTTAATGTTTTACCAAAACGTCAGTGATCACACACACACGCACGCACACACACACAAAAGAGTGCTGAGTCACTGCAGAGTAAACACAGGATAAACACAGGATGTCCAAGTGATGATGGGGTTTAATTTGATGCTAATGTTGACGGCTGTGGTACACTTTTGTTTTAGTCAGTTTGTTTAGTTTTATGAGCTGGTGAAATGTATACCATCACATTATCAAAAAGTCCAAAAGTGTGTATATTAACGACTAAAGAGTTGTTGAACAATGGGCATCATCTGGTTAGCTACCAGTGAGTCTGTGTTTTAATTGTAGTAGATGAAGGTTGGTGTACTTGTTAGGTCAAAGTTTTAGTTTAACCGCAATTTTTTAACACCACCTTAGAGAAATAACAGTAGCTTTGTATGGGATAAAATGTGTTTCACTTCATTTCTGTTTGCCTCAGACTATCACAGGTATCAGTTATGTAAATCAGCGGTGTTCACACTTTGTTTGATTGGGAGCTACGTTCCACTTGACCTGACCAAAGTGATCTACCTACATTGACAATATTAAATATATATTTACTAATATGAACTGACTTCTCCCTGGGCACTTAAAGCTGCCTACTGTTCACATTGGTGATGGGTTAAAAGCAGAGGTCACATTTGTTTCTGTGTGCAGTGGTGTGCTGTGTCACAATGACAACAATAGTTAATAATAATTCACAATAATTCACTTAAAAAATATATACAAATATATATATACATGATATGTTGATTTAATAGCTGTAGCCATATGGCACAATATAATTCAACAATTATATTATTTTTATTTTAATTGCTCATAATCTACCAGTATTCCCTTGGCGATCTACTGATAGATCCAGATCTACGTATTGGGCACCTCTGATGTAAATGATTCAGTCCAAGTCAGTAAGAGTTGCTTTGCTATTAGCATGTAAGCTAAAACAAAAGTCCTCGAAATCACTTTAACAGATTGCTGCCATTTCCTCCGCCCACGATTAATGCAGTTGGTACAAGGTTGATCATTTGTTAATATCCAGTCATCCATGAGTGTGAAGCATCCAGACCAGTCTGTCCTGCTCACACTGCAATAACAGTGTGCAGTGCGTGACATGTAAACCACTGCTGCAGCTGAGCTGTCTGGATGTTGATTAATAATTCATTGTGTCCTAGTTATGGCTTCTTTAGCAGTGAGTCCACACATGTGCCTGTGCACATAAACACACACGCCAGATTTCTGTGAGTACTTCACATGGACTGAGTGCATCTCCTAGCACCTTACCCAAACCTAAAGTATAACATATGTATATGCCTATTCCTAATTCGTATTCTAATCCGACCCTAGTTCTCATCCCAACTCCATACCACCATTATTGAATTGCACACACATGCACATACACACATTTGTAGCCAAGTAGCTGAATGAACAATGTGGGTTTTAATTGTCTACCTGCTGCACCTGCTCACCCTGCCCTGTCCAAGCACTGATCCCTTAAAGCATTTGTATCTCATTCCGAACCAAGGCCAAAGTAGAGGGCAGATGATAAAAGACATTAATGCTGTTTCAGACAGGTCTAATGTCTCTAATGTATTTCCTCTGTGAGGGTAAGAGAGTGAAACAAGATCTGCTTCTCTCTCTGCTTTACCTACTGGATGTCCAGGCAATAGCTGTGGCTGAAAGATATTGTGGTGTCACGTCATATTTTTCAACTGCTTTGTTTGTTTTGACCTTTTGAGAATTCATTTTATTTTAGCCCTGTCATAGAGTCTAATGTGTTAGTTAATTCAGCTAGGTCAGGCGAGCCGGGTCAGTGAACTAAGATAAATGATATGTAAAAGTCATTCATAAAGGCTAAAATGCTTCCATAATTTTCTACATCACCTTTGAGGAAACATGGATATTGCTGGAAAAGGCAGAAGTAAAAGGATAATATAAATAATATAATTTAGAAAAGTTTAAAGGGCCGGATGAAAAAGCTTAACGGGCTGCATCCGGCCCCCGGTCCTTAGTTTGCCCATGCCTGAGCTAGTTGGTAATAGTTGGTAATCTGGTCTGTAGACTGTGGAGGACAGGCGTCAGTCTCACTGCTCTGTACGCACTGACACAAAAGTTTTGAAGATAAAAACACTCAGATTACATTATGGATTTTTTTGTGGTTACAGTGAAGCATCTGTCATATTTTTTCTACACTGCAGTGGTGTGCTGATGACTCAGCACTCTAGCTTCTCCATGATGTGGTCATTGTTGCTGACGTGGTCAATTAAGAGTCATAGGTCTACATTATTATTAATAATAGCAACATATATGAAAAACTTAAACACCACTGTTTTATTTTTGTCTCAATGTTTAGGCATTTTACAGTTTTGTAAAAACAATGTTTTAATTTAGTTTTTATTTGTGATCTGTCCAAATATGCGTTGTTCTTCACATCAAATTTAGTTGGGTTTTGTCATTATTCTGCCATTTTTTGTTTTATATATTATGGCCACATTTACCCAGATTTTAAATTATATTCTTATTTTTGGCTTTTGGTTACTGGCTGTGAATTCATCTACCAAAAAACCATGACGCAGAATTAGGAACCATGTATCTTCATAACTTACCTCTTGGCTACTTTGTTATTTGGAAAAGTGCAGCTTCACTAAGACAACTGTTATGGTCTTGACTTGAGAATGTGTCATCAGATTAGCTGGTGATGAGATGCTGTATTAACTGGCTTTTACGTCTTATCTGTCGGTGTTTGTCTGGTTGAGCCGTTGTTTTTCAGACTGACTTTTCACTGACTGCCAGCTCTGAAGATTCTGACTGACTCACTGCGTTGTGCTTAGCATATAAATAAGCTTAAAGAAGTAGGTCAGGTTTCTCCCCCTCCTCTGGTCCCACTCCATCTCTTTGATGTTGCTGCTTTCTTGGTCCTGCTCATTAGACTTAATGGGGTCTCCTCAGATCCTCTCTACCACATGATGAGGCAGAATTCACCTGTTCTTTAAAGAAAAGATGGCGGAAACTGGTCTCTCATAGTACGAAGTGAAGTACATAATACATTGTGGGTTATTTTCCCACCACGGCCTGTGAAGTGGTTGTTCACAAACCCACTTGTGTTTCATCCCTTCTGTCAAACCACAGTGGATGTCCAGACTGTAGAAAAGAACAGTCAGTTCAGAGAGAGAGATAGAGAGAGAGAGAGACCTTTTACTTCTGGTGCTGAACAGCAGCTTGTACGTGTCTGTAACAGCAGGAGGACACCGCTGATGAAATTGCATTTTGTCTATTTAATGATGATCCATGATGATTAGGTACTGTTGAGACAATGAATGTACAAATATTTTAGAAGGATATACCAAATGTATGTTAGTAATTGGGAAAATGAATACTCAATTCCTAGATTAGCCATGAAAACTAAAATAAAAATCAAAACTGATGCCAACTTCTGAATCAGTATCCACCTGTCATTGTTCCTCATGTTTTAAAATTTTGCCTTTAAATTAGAACATTTTAAATGGATGTATTACTTCGACAGTAAGGAGACTGTGAACTTCCCAAAATGTGATTTCAATAACATCGATTTAAGCTATCAAAAACAAACTAACCGTGACTTAGTTTAGAAAATAACACAATGTACATCTTCTAGAATTACCATTGAATGAACCAATAATTGACCAAAAGCTTCAACAACATTTTTGCTTTAGCCAAAAACATAGCAGGATTTGAACTGACCTAACACAACTGCCTCAATCACATTTTGGCCAAATAACAATATCTGTCCGACCTCTTAACACTGTTGATTTACTGTGCCTTATGGGCCACACCGTCAGCCAATCAGAGTGCTCCTTACATTCAATAATCACTGTTACATTTCTGTTTCCCTTTCTGTTGAAAGAAAAGTAACAGCTCTAGTCCGTTGACCTGGACATCCCTGTGAGTTCCCTGGAAAAAGTCAGGGAACTCTTGATGGTAAAATATGCAAATTGGATGCAACTCTGGAGGCACCGAAACACTGCCCCCTAGTGAAGTCACAGTATTTGACAAACTGGGAAAAACAATATTAATAAAATTAAATTAAATAACGTGACAGCATCAAATGGTGAAATTTTCATTACACGTTGGTGACATTATCCTGGATCTATTTGCGTTGTAGCAAATGGAGGGAGACTGAATAGTGATTGGATTATAAATGTAGGCTTTAACCTCTCTGTACAGACAGAATAAAAAGACTGAGGAAATCTTTGGAAGTCTTGCTGTATTACCATGGCAACAGAGGCCTAACGAGGACTCTTTGTTCTTAACACCATCAGCATGTGGAACAGCAATACTGTTAATTTGTCGAAGCTCTCTCTCTCTCTCTCTCTCTCACCACAAAGAACCGAAAAAGAAAAGGCAAAGAAAAAAAACTAAAACTTTCTGGAGACTGTGTTATGTAAAAATGAATAAATAAATGGCGGTTGGTACCTTCCAGTGGACTCCCCACCCGCAGGAAGGTTTGGGGGGGGTTGGTACGGTGCAATGTGATTTGGGTGGCGACTGCTGCCCCCGCGGCCCGGTAACGGATAAGCGGTTGAAAATGGATGGATGGATGGATGGATGGAATAAATAAATATAAAACAAATATATAAATTTGCAGCTACTAAAATGTCTCTGGGGTCGCCACAAATTTGTGATGTCAAAATAGTTTTTCAGTCTTTTAGTTTTGATTGGCTGCTGCTTCGTGCTGAGTGTCCCCTTCTGAATTTTGTCTTGCATCATTTACTCCTTTGAAGTCTGTGAAGTTGCTAAATCCAAAGTGGAATTGGCTTTAAAGTAAAGTCCGGCTGAAGGAACGTAGCCTGTGTTGTGTTGGTTCAGTTCGTTATCTGTGAAGATCACACGAAGATAATAAAACACAGTGAGAAGAATAAAAGTATGAATTCAAACTCTCGATTCTGATCTGATATGCTGCATTTGTGAAGACATTTGGTCGTGACTTTCTTCGAGTGTGTTTTATCTTTTTTGTAGTTGGATTCATATGTGACTATTGCATGTAAATGGTAAAGTTTTTTTAATGAATAATGACAACAACAACAACGTGTGTTCTCTTCCAGACAGCCGACTGTGGCCACTGTGCTGAAACGATATGGGGTCTGAGGCAGGGCTACAACTGTATCAACTGCAAACTGCTGGTCCATAAGCGCTGTCACAAACTCATCTCTCAGACCTGCCAAAAGCTTATGGTGAGTGTTTTTATGTTCTGAGAGAAACAAAGAAGAAACCTGTTGACGTATTCACTTTTAATGAGAGGATAAATACAAGGATATATTGTAGTCTGAGGTCCTTGGATAAGAAAGTGTCTGACAAACATGTTATTCTTTCAGCTGTGGATCAAGACGAAAAAAGAAAACTAGTAAAATGTGTTGTATATATTTTTATGATTGTGATGCCCAAGGGGTCTGTGTTTCAGCTTTAGAATATTCCCTATATTTTAGCCCACATCATGGACTCTGAGTGATGATTATCCTCCTCAGCATCTGTGAAAGTAGAGCAACTTCCTAGTTTTTTCTTATTCTTTCTCTTATTTCTGTTTATTTTTATGGTATTTTTGCACTTGACTGCGGTCAAAATGACCGTTTATTGTCATGACAACTGCCCCTCCTTCTACACTACCGATTAAAACCAGTTTGGATTTACTGCATGTTGTAAAAAAAACCCCAACTAATGTATTTACTCATCATTTAATGTAGGTTTACATCCAAAATGTCAGGCTTTTTATTTTTGACAGCAAATCGATAGACTCTGTCTAATTGCTCCATTTGTCTGCAAAGATCCAAAATCACTTTTGACAAGAAAATCAAAGTGGTCAAGTGAAAAATTCCTGAGATTGTGAGCCAAGTCTCTGAGAGCAGCCTCCTGTGATCATAGCTGCAGCAACTGTATTGAACTGTAAAGTACTTTTTGTACAATCTTAAGGCGTCTTTCTAAGCTCGAATTTTTCTGCAGTGCATTCAAACATGTTTAATCTGCTCAACCAAAGAAGCACATATATTATCAGTTTGACCGATATTTAGGTGGCCCGTGTCACTTCTTTCTTCAGGATCCAGTCATGCCATCACAGGAGCCTCCTGCAGATGCCAAGAGTGAGGAAGTGGATCTTCCACCGGACGACACCGAGGACAAAGATGGC
The DNA here is from genome assembly GCF_000523025.1 of Cynoglossus semilaevis. NCBI lineage: Eukaryota > Metazoa > Chordata > Actinopteri > Pleuronectiformes > Cynoglossidae > Cynoglossus > Cynoglossus semilaevis. The sequence continues at coordinate 5,062,556 of NC_024316.1, read as the reverse complement.
AGTAAGTCTTTAAACCCCCCTTGCTCCCCCCCATACTTTCCTCTTTGAAGTCAGATTTTATAAAATGTAAATAGGTCAGTAACTTGGTTGATGTGAGACCCTATTTTCTGATTTATGCCTCTCTCTGCTGGTCAGAGAAAGTCACAAGAAGTACAGCCCTAAACATATAAAATATGAATTAATCGTCTCTTGTTTATCTGTGTTCATGTCCAGTACCATTAATACCACACAACTGTACAGTGGATAAAACAGAAGATGCTGATCCAGAGGTAAGAAGTCATTATTCAGACATTTTAAGGGTTTGAACATAAAAAATAAAAAATAATCATAAACATAGACATAAATAATAATCAGTCATTTTCCATGTCTTCTTCCTGCAGGAGGACATCAAGACAGTCGTAGACGGCATCGATGACATCAAGCTTTCTCAGGGCCTGGCTCTGAGCCTGAATGACTTTGACCTGGTCCGAGTGATTGGGCGTGGCAGCTACGCCAAAGTTCTGCTGGTACGGCTAAAGAAGGATGACCAGATGTACGCCATGAAGGTGGTGAAGAAGGAGCTGGTTCACGACGATGAGGTGAGGCAACTGAGAATCTGTTTTAGAGCTAGCAAATAGGAGAGAAATGTTACTAAATTATTAAAAAAAAAAACTATTAAAAAGTCGAGGAATTCTTACACGAAAACATAAACGGCACAATCAACAAACACAAGTTTTGCATTTGAAACTGAAATATAAACAAATTACTTAGTCATATTAACACATTTTTGCATAAGGCTGTTGACTCAAGGGGTCACTGGTGTAACAGTCAAAAGGTTACACCCCCTAATGGTGGACATGCACAGCTGAAAGGATGCGTTAGTAGAAAAATAGGCAACGCAAGAGGCACACCACCAGAACAGAGTGTAGACTATCTACAATACATTATTCTCATCGACCTCTTCATTGCACCTTGTCCAGGTGCGTAGCAATTTTGGCTCTGCCTATCATGGCACCCTTTACTGTGTTCCCCATGCTTTTTTTATCTTTATCTTAGATAAGCTTCATCTCCCTCACTCCTGTAACAATCTATATCATATCTGACCCCGACGTGTTAAAATGTAAACATACGAAGCAAAATACCCCATTTACGTGACTGCATCCCGCTAGCCGCCCTTTACCTTTTTCTCTGGATTGCTGGCTGATTTTTAATGTCCAAGTGGTCTGGGCTAAGCTGTTTTATTTGTAATTTGTTACCAATATTTTCCTGTCAAAAGGATTTTGTATAGCAGACCTGATTGAACTATGGGGCTGCTGTTGAAATCCTCTGTGTATGTGTCCATCTTTATCAGTACTGAGAGGTTCTGCTTTTTCATTTATTCATGACATGTTATGGTGCATTTTGAACACACTCTTTATTCAAAAATTCGATTTAAATTTAAATTAAATTTAAACACACATGCATCCATGTGTATCATTCCAATTTACTTCGCCGAACGCAACGTGTGGCATCACGTCTCATGTGCATGCGGGCCACTTCAGAGCAGTGGAATGTTCACACTGTAGCAGATGGTGGTCTGAATTTTAACCTTTAACATTAGCAACCAGGTGTTTACGTTAAATGCCTTTTACTCTAAATACACATTGGCCAGAATGACTATCTACAGATCTTTCCTCTTTGTTTGCTTCTACACATCCAGACTATTTTTTTTATTTCACCAAAGTATACAGAAGAACAGGACTGAACCATTTTTGGAGATAAAACTTTTCCAACAAACACCATACTTTTACTTCATAGCACCTACTGAAATACTGCATGTAGATGACATCATGAGTACCAGCATCATCTTCTTTCCCT
>NC_024316.1:5053365-5060692 GCF_000523025.1 Cynoglossus semilaevis | reverse complement strand
TGAATCACAGTGAGTTCATAACACTGACAAAGCCCAGAACCTGGACAGTAACTGTTTTCTACGTCTGTTTATCACCATCCAGTCTGTGCTGCAGCACCAGAGGGGAGATGATACAGTGAAGGCAGCCAACGTTCTGCTGCTCAGCAGAGAACTTAGCCCAGGTCCCAGGATAGAAAATCGATGGGTTTAAATGTGATGGTGAATTTTAAATACTTCCCTCATTACGCTTTCAATGTGTGTTCATAGAATTAGAGGAGCGCTTCTTTTGGATTCAGCAGTGTTTTTATTGCTGCTTTGATCTGGGCTCCTGAATGTCAAGCAGTTTCTGATTATCCAGAGGGAGAGCCTCGGGAATAACAAGACAGTTCTGGGTCACAGTGACAGGGGTTGTGAAGTGCTGGACAGTGACACAAACCTTAGACAGTGAGTGAAGGTGCTGGAGAAGTTTGTGGCACTGAAGGGTTTGGTACAAGTCTATGTAACAATGAAGCTACTATTCACAATACAGAACAAAAAGGTTCCTGAACAGTTCCAGTTCCCATAGAATATCAAACAATTGGTGGTTGTTTGTCATACCAGGGGTTCACAAACTGTTCCATGCCAAGGCCCACCTTTTTCATTAGAAAAAAAAGAAGCACTGCTGCATTAAATGCTGCGCCTGTGGTCTTGTATACCACTAGATGGCACTATTGCTCAACTCTTCTAAACTTCTAATCTTGCCAGATAATACGTACAGAATTTCAATGACCAGTTGAGTCCTTCACAGCAAACTCAGATTACGCCCCAGCTTCAAAAATCGTTTTTAATTTTTTTTTTTTTACATATGTAGATGAAAAAAGATAAATGTATTTCCACAACAAATTTCCCCTAAAACAGAGATTTGTTGAAAGCACTCTGGGATGTTGACCATCCCATTTCTCACTTATTTATGAGTCTTATTTTACTTAATAATTCATCACTGTTCTCGTGCCTTTTACTTCAAAGGAAGCTTCACCACAGACAAGCCGCTGAACCACTGGGCCGTGGTGATGACCATCAGGAGATGTGTTTTGACGGCTGTTCAACATCGAAACTCCTCAAGTCTTAATGAGAGTAGTAGAAAGAATTTGGAATCAAGTGCACAGTGCGGCGCCTCCATTGTGTTGTTATGAATTAACAATGGGAGAAAACCACAGGGGCCTCAACGTTTAGACACCGACTCCACTGGAGCTCATATTGACTTTAACTATAACCAACTTCAAGACGCTTTAAATCAGTGTGAGATAACCTTGCCTCAGGCTCAACGCTGACACCTTTCTGTAGTCTGCGGTTCAACCAGTGATGACGAAAACAGAGAAAATCCGTTTCAAGGAACTGGTTTTTCCACATTTCTGCTCTTTAATCTAATTGTCGTTTTTTATTTATTTAGAAAGAAGCTAAATTACTTTTGTTTGCTCATTAATCAAGTAAATATAAGATTTTGTTGTCCTGTGGAAGTGATGTTAACGGATAAAAAAAAAATCTTTATGTAACAGAAAAGTCCTATTATCCTAACATGATACAGATTAAATCAATATAAGAGCTAAAGCTATAAAGCTAGAGCTATAAGAGCAGAAGAATTCTCTATTTAAAAAAAGCATGTCAAGTTGTCAATTGCAATATTATCCAAAATATACTGATGGGTTTAAGATATTTACATAGATAAACACTTAGATTCTGAATGAGTGGATTTGGCCCTAAAGTTTCTGTCAGCACTGTCTACATTCCACATTTTGATGCAGTAAAACTCCCGTCTCATCTTCAAGAGCTTCTATTAAATTGGCTGACTGAAGTTTTGAGACAGACTTCATGCAGCCTGGTTATACTTCGGCTGCTGCGTCCCAACTGTGACAGTCCATGGAACGAAGCCTTCCAAGTGTGAAATGATGGTGAAGCAGACCGGCGTCTCCGAACAAACTGGGTTTTTCAGCCGTGATTTGTTCTGTCTCTGTGTGTCTATCGATCAGACAAATTGATTACTACATTATCTCCCCCCTCCCCCCTCCTTTGTCTCCCCTCTCTTCTGCAGGACATCGATTGGGTTCAGACGGAGAAGCACGTGTTTGAGCAGGCCTCCACCAATCCGTTCCTGGTGGGCCTGCACTCCTGCTTCCAGACGGAGAGTCGGTAAGAGCAAGATAAAGTCGACCCTCGTATTTATACACAGCACCAGGTACTGGTCAGTGTGGTCAATACTTGACCCAGTCCCAGATATAAAAAATATAATATCGCTGTCTGTTGCTGCTCTGCGCCTCTTTAGAAGATTAAGTTAGCACAACATTTTTTCATTCATTGTAGGGATTTTTAAATGTTTTATGCTAAGTGTTAAATCTACATTTAGCCACAATATACTTTACATATAAATAGGTGCTGATTAATAATTAAAATGTTTAAACTCATTAATATAAGGTGTTGATTATGTGATTAATCACGGTTAATCAAAATAGATCAACACTCCTGCAGTAAATATGACAAAAACCTTATATGTTGTTTGTTGCTGCAACATAGAGACTAGTAATAGCAGGTAGATGTGTGGGTTTGTGTTTGTGACTGATCCAAATTATGGAATTATTAATATGGAAATATTTGAGAAAAATACACCAGACTCACAATTTAGCCTTATAGAGTTTGTGTATTTTAGTCATTACTGTGCGTCTTGACCAGAACAGATTGTGAGTTGGCTTTTTAACTGTGGTGAAACAATGTCCTCAACAGCATAGGATCAATATCACAATAACAATCAGTCTGACAACTGTGTTAGTCAGGTGGTCAATCACAGACTTACTGACTGTCTGGGCTCTGGCCTGCTGTTAAAGCCTGCAAAATTAACTAGGACTTGTACAGTTAATGGTGCAAGATGTGGCTTGACCAGTGGAGGAAGAACCTTCATCACCATGTTCTAGAAAAATTACAAAAGTTACATTTGCATTTTTTCAAACCAGAGCTCAGACAGGAAGACCAGGCTTTATGAAGGCTTCTGACTATTTTCTGACTATTTTCTGACTATTTCTTTTATGCCTCCTTTATGTTTTTCTTCCCAGGTTATTTTTGGTGATCGAGTACGTAAACGGAGGCGACTTAATGTTTCATATGCAACGACAACGGAAGCTCCCAGAAGAACATGCGAGGTAAACATCCAGGTGTTGGAACATCTGTTTACATTTGTCATAAATGGTCCCAGTTTGGAATGTAAATCATAATGAAGACACAGTCAGTACCAGTATTACTTTGACATATCAAAGCCTCTTTAACATGTTTTTTTTCTAGAGTTGCTGAAAACCAAGTAGTAAAGTATACATTTATCTGCTTTGCAAAGTAAAGTAATGAGTATTTATCAATATAACTATTGAGGTCATTATGTTCCTATTGGTTTTTTAAGTTATTTGGCCCTGGATCACGGTCTTCCAGCTGCATGACTACAGCATGACACACGAAAGCATGTGAATTTAAAACTGGGTTTTGGTTAAGATGACATGGCACACACACACACACACACACACACACACACACGGCTGCCTGCACAATTTGAGTGGACCGGCTGAACTTCCTCCAGATGGGCTCCTTTGTGTTTCACATCATGTATTTATGTGAGCGACAGACTCTGTTCAGCGCTCTCAGTTGAGCTGTTGTCGTTGGTTGAGAACAAAAAAAATAACACCAATTTTAGAAAAAGAAAAAAAACCCAGCTGTGTGTTTTTGTGGTTGTAGGACAGCTGAAGATTGTGTGTGTGTGTGTGAGAGAGTGTGTGTGCGTGCATGACTGAAGATACATTAGTGTCTTTGCACTCAGCCTAAAATGTGCCTCAGCAGCACAGCTCTCCACCAGAGTTCAGTGGGTTTTAATGGAAATCTTGAGCAGCTCCTCACCAATGTTGCACTGCAGCCAAAACAGAACTTAGCATGTTTTTTCCACCTCTAGGAAATATAATAAGCTCCAATAATTCACTGAGCCTGTCTACTTCCAGGGGCACTCCAACTGCAGCTCTGATAAATGCCCGATCAAAGGCTGGGTTATTTAGAGAGGCTCCGTTGGGGCCCCCAATCGGCCCCGGCAATCTGTATTCTGGAGACAGTGGCTGCACATATGCAAAGCAGCATGTTAATCACTCATAATGATTGTACATATTCATGAGCAGCGCTCGCACAGAGAGCCCGGGCTGCATTCCCCCAAACAGTGGGGGAGGATGGGGGGGGTTGGTGGGCGGCGGATGGTGCTGCTGATAGGACGCACTTTCTATCAGTCTATTGCCAGCAGTGAAACAAGAAGGCACAATGAGAGCTGTCAGATGGAGAAATGAATGCAGGGAAGCGAGCGGTGTGGGATTTGTGATTCCTCTGTCAAACATCCTCCCTCATTGCTGCCTCTACCTCAGTGTGTGACATCTGTTGGATTTGAAGCCGTGAGACAGAGAGACAGAGGGGGTGGGCAGAGGGAGGCTCATCTTAGGTGTTAATGAAAGCTTATCTCCCACAGACAGAAAACAATCTACACAAATGAAGACGACACTGAGGGCTGTAACGAGCCACAGTGTGGTGCACACGTTAATTTTGGGGTTACTAACACATATGCAACCAAATTTACTCCAAGCCTCAGTTTGTACCGTCATGTTTTACAGAGCGTTTTTTCTATTTATTTTACAGATTTTATGCTGCTGAAATCTGTATCGCTCTCAACTTCCTGCACGAAAAGGGCATCATATACCGTGATCTCAAACTAGACAACGTGCTCCTGGACCACGACGGACACATCAAGCTGACAGACTACGGCATGTGCAAGGTAGAAAAAAAAAGAAGAGACTGAGTACAGCTTGTGATGAATAGTTAAATGCCTTTGTGTTGACAGAAAGGTCTTCATCCTCCAGCCTTTATGTTCATTCTATCTGTCTCTCTTGTTCGTACCCAGGAAGGGATCAGACCAGGAGACACCACCAGTACTTTCTGTGGAACTCCCAATTACATTGCACCTGAGATACTCAGAGGAGAAGACTATGGTGAGTGACAGTTTGTGTCAGAGAACCAGAAAACACATTTTTAATAAGCCAGATATTAAAGTTCCCAATCAAACGACTTACAGTCTGCATTGGGTTGTACTAGGCATGGGCAAACTACGGCCTGTGGGCCAGATGTGGCCCGTTTGCGTTATAGATGTGGCCCGCCAAACTTGTCCAAATCATATTATTCATTTATATTATCATTACAGATCTGCCTTTGCATTTTAGCCTTTATGCATGGCATTGACATGTCATTTATCTAACGCTCCATCTATCTGCTCATGACCCGGCACCCCTGTCAAATTTAAGGAAACGTTGTGGCCCTCGAGCCAAAACGTTTGCCTATGTCTGGGTTATACAGATCATAATGATCTTGTCGAAAAGGAGCATGAACTTTGACAATCTTAGAGATTTAGAAATGATTAAAAACACTATTATCCTTGTCAGACTCAGCATCAGGAACATTTGAACAAACAGGTTTATTCTCATTCTCATAATTAATGACTGATCCAAAAATAACAAGAACCTTATTTTGTGGCATTAAAGAAATCCTTGACTAACCATGAAGTATGTTGTAACCTAAGAAACTCTCCAACTTTAATATATATTTTTTAAAACTCACCAATTTTAATGATTGAAATATCCCCAAGCACATTTATTAAAAAACAAAACAAAACAAAAATCAGTCAACATGTTGTTGATCCTCACAGGCTTCAGCGTAGACTGGTGGGCCCTGGGTGTGCTGATGTTTGAGATGATGGCAGGAAGATCCCCGTTTGACATTATCACCGACAATCCTGACATGAACACAGAGGAGTATCTCTTCCAAGGTAAATCATTTGACATTTTCCTTTAATTGATATAACTCAGCTGGAAGTTCTACAGTAAGGTCTAAAGCAGGGGTCCCCAAGGGGTGAGGTGACATTTTACCTCACATACAACTTGCATAAAATATGTGGTACAAAAAAAAGGTTTGGGGACCACTGGTCTAAGGTATATAGGAAATAACAGCAAACATATTTCAGTAACAGTTACTCTTATAAGAAATGTATTGAACAAAGTAGGATTAATAGGAATAACTGTAGTGTTATTCTCCATTTCCTTGTCCTCATGTCATGGAAACAGTGGAGAGGATGTAGATTATGTAGTAAAAAAATAAAATACCTCCAACGGTCCTACTGGCCAGGAATAATACCAGGAACCTGCTTCTCTAATCAGATGTTCATATGTTGAGTGTATGGTTTGATCGTTCAGCTATCAGGTTGCCCCCAGGATCTCTCTTTAGGGTGGAATAAATGTGGAGGTAAAATCTTGTTAGCATCTGCCCGATGGAAATGGAATTTCAATTATCCACACGAGTGTCCTTTAGAGCTAAGGTCAAGTTGGTTAGCAAAAAAAAAAAGAGTCTAACAGAAGTTCAGTTATCCAGAGATGATAAAAAATCCTGACCGAGAAAATCTGTGAAATGCTCCAAAAGAGTGAAACAAAACTGTGTGGTATAGCTGAATAAGAAAAGAGACCACGAGAACATCGTCGTTTGTGCAACAGGGAGAGCTAGCAGGCTAGCATTTTAGCAAGGAGACATTTGCTGAAACTTCAAACCAAGCAAAGTAAAAGTAAAAATATTATATTTATATTAGCGATACATGTTATGGGTTCACATCTGTAAGATGTTAGAAAGCACTACAGGATACAACAAATAAGAATGATAATAAGAATAAATGTAACAAATGAAACCGTCTGCATAATTAACACAGCCAGCTGAATGAAAAGTGAATGACGTTTTCACATCAATAGTGCATTTGAATTGGAAACGCTGTCTCTTTCTTTCCAGTAAACAAAGCCTCACTTGAACTGAGTAACACTACTGTATTTCCATTTGTCAGTCAACAAACGTGCAATTTCATACTGTAGCGATTAGCACGTCTGCCTCGCAAGCAGAGAGCAGGGTTCGACCACATACTTGTCTTGTTGCCTGTTGCAGTGAATCTGCTGTTAATGCAAGCAAATTGCAAATGTAGAATCCAAAAACTTCAAATTATTATTAATACACAAATAAAGTCTTGGTTAATTTAAAAAAAAAGTATTTAAACAAAATAATGTTGGTCAAATAAGTCAACAATAAATGACTTGGTGAGGCGTAAATGCCTCATCTGTCCAAGATTTGCAGCAAAATTCTGCACAGATTCACTTTGGTTCTGTCAGCTTTTCCTTTCGGTTGAACATTTCTACAAAATACTTTCAGACTTTACAAGTGCATCATTCTGCAACTATTTGTATTCTCTCTCGGTCCATTGTCTTGTTTTGGTCATTGTCTC
>NC_024316.1:5047483-5053327 GCF_000523025.1 Cynoglossus semilaevis | reverse complement strand
CTCCTGGATAAGGAAAGTTTGGAAGGGCGGAGGAGCAGTGGGAAATCTGAAATATTAAGAGCACATGTTGGACCCGTTTGGTGCCATTTAAACAAAAGCCTGTTAATTTAACCCTGTGTGTGACGCATAAGTGAATCACAGTGAGTGGCTGAAACGGAGATTAAGTGTAGCAGAAAAACAATCATTACCTCAGGGCAGTGGGGGATTAATGTCTGTGTAAATCTGAGGCGTAGATGGGTATGGCACGCTTCAGCAGAACAGAAGAACCTCAGAGAGAGGATCGTTTTATTTCTCCTTAATTAATTTGAGGTTTCTGTTTTTGCTTCTGCTCCGTGACGATTTACGTTGGAGTGTAATTTATCTAAGACGTGGGTTCATATTTGAAGAATTTGAGAGAATTCCAAAGTCGTTCCTCCCTCTCATCCTTCAGGAGCCGTGGGAGACGTGGCAGCAGAGATTTATGGGCACACGTGTAAAAAGAGTTGAGTGTTTCTGCATGAGGGCAGCCACCGATGGCATTTTCATTTTGAGAGCAGGATGGCGCCAAAATAACCACACTGTGGCAGGGTGTGATAACAGCGGCTCCTGTCTTTCATCAGAGTGACTATAAGTGTGACTAACCCACTGACAATATGAGCAAATATCACAGTAAACCCACTGTTATATGAGGACATTTCCTGTTGCCGGAACACACTTTAAATTTTGATTTTTATAGTTGAAGAGGACGGATGTGGAACAAAACAGTGGCTGCTGCTGCAGAGGGAGAGTCGCTGAGCAGAGAGACAGTGGACAGACAGTGGACTGATGCTGGTTTTTATGTACTGTATGTCATCGTGGTGTTGTTATGTCCAAAAGTGACAGTAATACCTAGTTTCATGAAGTATCCATTCGCATATGTGTAGCAACTTTCATTTTTAAATGTATATTTAATTATCACATCACAGGAACAAAAATATAGAAACAAAAATACTTTAACAGAATCCTTTATTTTCATGTTTATTTTGTGTATTCTTTGCACCATTGTCTACATAGTTCCTCCTGACCATCTTCATTCATTCATTCATTCAGTTTCAGACTTTGACTTTTAAGGCTGTTGTAAATGGTGAAGTTTAACATCAAAATCCAATTTGTGATCACTTAATTTAGCTTTATTTTTGGGGATTTTCTATTAGGGTTAGGGTTAGGAACAGGAAACAGAATCTCCCAGAAGGAAAAGATAGGTAATATATAATAATGATTACAGAAAAGTTATATAAAAATAAATGAAATAACTATATGAAGTGTCAGGATAATGGGAGAGTGGTGAAGGGATTTTTAAATGTACTAAAGAAAAGAAAAACACAAAGAAACAAAGAGATGAATAATGGAAAATAAAGCACACTGGTAGATCAATGAAAGAAAATGGTATCTGATTCAGAGTAAAAAAAGAACTGATCTAGACGTCCTGACTTCTTATTAATACTTACAAGTACTCAACAAAGAGATACTTCAGTCTGTATATAGGGTGATATATCCATCATGTATTTTAGAGCTAAACCAAAAGTGGTCACTATAATCTATTCCAAAACACACATGGTGCCATGGAGCCAATGGAGAGGTGTGATGTCACGTTTCCTGGTAAAGCTCTGCTATATAAATACTGGCCTTCAACTCATTTTAATTGTTCATGGTTCACTTAATGGTACACTAGCTGTGCTGTCAAGACTTCATGTATAAAGTTACTGCACATTAGTGTAATATCTGCAGTCAGCCATGCAGCTGCAACTCCTTGAGAAGGCGACAGCCATAAAGTGACATCAAGATCCCCTGCAGACCAGACTGGGCCCAGACCCAGGCCTGGACCAGTCCTGTCTATAAAAGCAGGGCTCTAGTGAAGAATAATTGTAGCGTTCTGTCTTTGTGACGCTGTCTTTAACTCTCTGTTTTTAAACTTACTTTGTCCCTTTTTGGAACTGCTCTGCTTTAATTTCTTCCTCAGGCTAAAATAATAAATTTGTTAAGCATTGTTAACAGTGAGGTCAGAGGGTTGAGTGTGGGCGCGGTGGTTTTTTTCCACAGACCACACTGCGGCGACTTTCCTTCACTAGAAAGTCAATGAAATGAAAACTGTTGACACTGTGCTCTGTGGAAACCGTTCTGCCCATAGCAAACATGATTTTCTGAGAAGTGCTGCTCAGTGTCATGATTTTGACACAACGTCTGTTATTCTGGTTTGAAATGATGGGATTTGCTACGTAGAGAACAGCTTTTGCGTGACTGTGTTTGAGATTAGGGGTGGCTCGATGTCCGATACCAACAGAGATCCTGCAACGTAGCATGTCTGCTGATACTATTATCAATCCGAGACCTTGTGTCCTCCTCCAGCATGTATGAGGCGGTACAACGTGTAGTGCAAAGTTAAGTTGAGGGGCTAGGTATCGGATGGGCTAGGTTTTTTTTTTTCAATATTTGATCCTGAAATTCTAACCATTATTGGGCCGATACTGTTTTGCACCAAACATCCCTATTTAAGATTAAAGCAGTGTTTTTTTAACTTGGGGTCGCGAACCCACATGGGATCACCTGGATTTGAATCATGCTTTTTAAAAGAATAATAATTATATATATATATATATATATATAATTATTATTCTTTTAAAAAGCATGATTAAAAACATCACACACAATCTTAAACAACTGTGTTCTTTCACTTTCATGAATATAAATGGAGTATTTTGATTGAGGGCTGCGATCACATGACTGAGAAAACAATCTCAGAAATTTGTGATGTCAGAGTAGGAATACAAGCCAAAAAAGGTTGGGAAACTCTGGAGTAATGATTCAAGAGTAGTTTATTTTCACTGCTAGCAAACTACGAGTAGTTCAAATGAATCCAATTAAAACAAGCAATATAAATGAGTTCACATTTGAGGGTAAATCTAAGAAGCTGTTTGCAGTGTGCAAATTAAAACAAGACAATGGTTAAAATGGACAGGATCTGACATAAGACTGGCTTTAGCTTCGCACCCAGTTGGTTTGCCCTAAACTCTGCAGCAGACCCAGAATAGATGCCAATAAATGGGCACTCGTGGGCGCCATCATAAAAACAACTTTAAACATCTATCAGTGGGTGGTTTGGACAGAAGAGAACCGACCGTAGGTGTGATCACACTGTAGTCGGACAAACTTCTATCTCTGCTGCTATTTGCATATGTGTTGCATGAATCCGTATGGTCCCCTCCCACCGCCCACTCCCTCGCCACCACCTCCTTTGATTATCTAACAGCTACCCCCCCCCCCTTCACACACATACACAGACAGACACTTCTCCATACTACACTGTAGCCCTGGTATGACGCATCACGTCTCTGCTGTGGCTGTCAAGAGCCACGCGTGTCACCGTGGCTAGCATCTGCCGTCAGTGCCGTTCCTCCTGGCGCTAATTCAGTATAGATCCAGGTTCCTGGACTGGTGCCTGCCAACGGAAACCAACCTTTTCACAACAGGGGCTGCTCAGCCATATGGCACCTATAGATAGACAGTGTACCAGGCCCTGATCTGAGTATCAAGGCTGTATGTGTCATACCAACACATGAGAGGTACGGGAGATTCTGTGGTATTTTTGGAGGTTTCTACTTGAAATGTGCTTGACATTGTTGAAAGCGCTATGTTATCAAGGATTTTATATGAGTTTCTGCCTTTACCTTGACTATGACCCAAGTCCCTGTCCAGTGTTATTAAGCAAACGCAAATCACGTTTGTGAGAAATGCCTCAAGACTTGCCCGAACAACCTAAATGTATGCACAGAATAGCTAAAAGCTAGCCAAAAAAAAAAAGCTTAGGCTTAGCCTGCATTCACCTCAGTCCGAATCCCATCATTAAAAACAACATTTTAGCCAATTGAGCTGTAGCAACGAAACAGAGATGTTTGGTGTCAAGAGGACGTACAGACACTTTTCAACTGCTAACCAATTCAAAAAAGGCGATGAGAACACAGGGGTCCCTGCAGCATGATCTGAGTTTGAGTAAATCAAGGTCGAATCAGTGTCCAACTGAGTTGCGTCCTTGGATTTTCAGTTTTAAAGAAAAATGTTTTTAAGAGAGTGTTTTAAAAAAAAAAAAAAATTCCCGTCTCACTCCGTCAGCGTTGGGCTGTGGGATTCTCAAGGCTCTGAGAGAATGGAGTCTTCTGGATAATCCCAGGTCCTTTTGACACCAACACTGTAGACATGGTCACCCACAGGCAGGTCAGGCCATGAATCACTCCCTTCCTGTCTCACCAATGTTCTTTCTCTCTCTCTCTTTGTTGCCGTCCTGCTGTTTTTGCCCACAGTTATTCTTGAGAAGCCTATTCGCATCCCAAGGTCTCTGTCGGTGAAAGCTGCCAGCGTGCTCAAGGGCTTTCTCAACAAGGTGAGAGCCGTCCACTCCGAGTCTGCCCTCTAGCTGTGTGTGTGTGTGTGTGTGTGTGTGTCAGATCACTAAGTATAACAACATATTTTTGAGTTGTCTTATTGACAGCCAGACTCTTCAAGTGTATCCTTGTATGAATTCATTTATAAATAGCAGATAATATCATAGAAAAAAGTAGATAGTAGTTCAGACACAGTCCAAGGGGAATTTTAATCCCTCTTAATGTTTTTAATCATTTCATTAGTATTTTCTATAGATGTTTTTTTTTTTTCAGAAAAAAATCTTTTGAGAAAATAATTCTAAAGATGAAGTCAATATGGAAACTGGCACAACTTTACTTTGAATGGGTTTGAAAACGGGGTTGTTTACAGCACGCGACAATGTGACCTAAAGTGAAGAACTGACCCATTTAGTTTACAACTAGACAAACACATGCTGTGTGGAAATTTGATTTGATTGGATTTTGGTTTTGGTTTAAATTCTTCAATATCGACTCAGCAACAAGTAGAAATACACAAATAATTCATCAGAATACCAGATAATTATTTTATCATTTATTTTGGTAAATTGTTTTATTACAGCCACAGTATAACTTTAAAACATTATTGACCAATGAAACATCTGTAAATAAAGCATCAGCACAATAATGCTAGTACTGAACATGGTGCTGCATTGTGAGTGAGTGCAAATGGGTTCAAAGTGCACAGAGCGGTAACATTGTCTTCATCGTCCAATATTGAAGGACATCACTTCTCTGCTTCCAGCCAGCATGACTCTAGCAGCCAATCACAGCTGCCTACCACCTCACAGCAGCTCCTGAGTGTCCTGTTTCCATTTGACTTTGTTGATAGACATTGCAGTTTCCCACCTTCTGACCTCATGAAGGACTCACTGCCTAAAGACAGGTTTACTTCCATTCCAGTTAAATGTGGACAACATTCGTCCACCACAGAGATAGTATGGTCAGCCGGAGTCTTTGTCTCACTCTGTCCTCCTTTGTCCTCTGATAAAAGACAAAAACAATTACAGTGATGCGTAATATAACTATAGAGAAGGGGATTATTATTATTAGTGTTGCAGTAAATGACACAATACCTCGTCCATCGTGCTGTAACAGCTGAATGGAATAGGTGACACATAGCACATGCAGTAAAATACAAAAGTAGGAGTAAATGCTGTAAAATATAATATAATATAGAAATCTAACATATTGCAGTATGTATCTAAAAAAAAAATCATCTCCAGAAAGCTGGAATGATTGCTATTGACTGACTTTCCCTGAAATAATGCAGTTATAGAAAAACATCAATCAATCTGGGGATTGGACCAGAACCAGGTCAATGTTGGAGGACTATCAACTCTGAAGAAGAATGAGCTGGGATTTATATACAAGGACACTCGGTTGATTTAAGAAATCTCTAAATATTCAGAGCTGATTATTATCAACTGCT
>NC_024316.1:5045139-5047456 GCF_000523025.1 Cynoglossus semilaevis | reverse complement strand
TGGTCGTAAACACCCGTGTTTGTTAACATGGAGTTATTTGACATTTGTCAGGCACGAACGAGCACATTAGCTCCGTGAAAGCTTCACACCTAGTGACCCAGCCAGTTGTCTGTCTGGCTGTGGCTGTGCCGTCCCGTTGTTTGCTCAGAGCAAACAGGCAGAGAGAGACAGTTTACCTGATTGTTGATCCACTGAGCTCACAAGCTCATCTAATCCTCTCATTAAAGTTCAAACAGTTGACGCTAGCGTTTCGACACGAGGCTGTCGGCCGGGCCTGACCGTCACCGTGTGTGGTTATTGTTTACAGAGACATCATTGTGTGATGTGTTCTTATAGAGGCTGAAAACACAAAATATCTATCAGTGTAATAAAGGATGTATTATTAATACAGACTGAACAGATGTTATTTGGTCCCTTTGAATTGTTTGCTTGATTCCACTATAGTCTGGTAAAAAATTAAATAAAAATAAAAGTACATAGATTTAGGCCTCACAGCATCACATAAATGGAGCAAAAAACCAGGGGGTGCTCTATTTCATGAGTTACGGTCTTCAACCTTACACGACTAAATGTACTCCTCTTTCTAAACCAGAGGTGTCCACTCTGTTTGGGCTTGGCAGCTACTATTCAAATGACCAGGTTGAAGTAATCTACTTGCATTAAAAACATTAAATATATATTAAATTAAAAATATTTTATTTAATTTTTGGTTAGTTTTCTTAGTTTGGGCCACAATATGATTTATTTCTTACAGTATATGGGCACTACTACAAACTATAGAATTTTTATTTATTTATTTATTTAATTTTAATTGTCAAGATCATGATGACCAGGACTCTCTTTGCGATCTACTGGTAGATCACGCTCTACTTATTGGGCAGCCCTGGTCCAAATGAACTGTTCATGCATGTAGTGAACACATTTGCACTTGATGTGTGTGTGTGTGTGTGTGTGTGTGTGTGTGACTCTGCAGGTGCTCTTTCCTTTTTAAGTGCAGAATAAAACATATGGTGATGGGTTAGGGTTAGGGTTGTTCCTAGACAAATACAACACTGTGTGACAGTGTCACCGTCCTGGACCCGATCACTGTCCACACAAAGCTGTTAAGTCTGTACTGTTGTACTGTTTCACCGTGTACAAACACTGTTGTTTCTGTTGACGTTCCGTACCTGAACTTGATCTGCTGTTTTGGCCTCACCAGGATCCTAAGGAGCGGCTGGGCTGCCAGGTCCAAACAGGCTTCACAGATATCAAGTCGCACACGTTTTTCCGCAGTATAGACTGGGAGCAGGTAAGAGACGCTTCTATGGTTATTATTGCAAACACAATATATAAATATATATCATTCCAGTGACCTGTACCAGATCATGCTGTCCAGATTACTAGGTTCTTACCAACGTAGTGGTTTTCAAAGTGTGCGGGGGGGAGCAGTAGGAGAGGTGGGGGGTGTGGAGCAATTGGGGGAGACTAAAAAAAAAACATTTCAAGGTAAATATTTTCTTTATTTGTGCCACAATTGTAGTAGTTAGAAGTCAAGAAAATGCAGTTTAGTAATGTAATGTTCAGTGTTCGATGAGAAAAGACGTTTGTAGTATTTACAGTGTTGTAAATAGAGTTCAGTGACGTCTTGAAGCAAAGCTGCAGTAAATGTTAGGTCAACAATATTCCTCCCACCTACTAAGGGAGGGGGCTGCAGACAGAGTTTGGGAACCATTCTCTAACAGCAGGAGAACACCCGTTCACTGGTTGGATCCTGGGTCTCTCAGTGTGGACGTTGCATGTTCTACCCATGATCACTTGGGTTTTCTCTGTATACCAGAGTTCACTCCCACATGCATATTGTAATATGGTGTATACCTGAAACCTGAAAGTGCAGTCTGAACTTTTTCTTAACACAGAGAAGGAACATACAATAGTGACAGGTTTTCTTTATTCAATTCAACATACCGTAGTTGACTCACACACTTGAATCTTGTTACCGTACCTACAGAGGTTCTAGTGCTGCCGTTGTTTTAGTGCCGGGTGCCTGTTGCTTCCTGACGGCTGATCTGGGCTTTGATTTTTAAACAGCCTGTCGGTTCATTTAAATCTAATGTAAGAACAGACGCAGAATAAACACAGCACACACCCATGCACTGCCAATCAGCTGTCACTCTTCATCCTGAGCGGCTCCTCACAACCTGATGGAATGTGGCATCTACTGTAGACTTAGAAAAGAGACAGTGAAGACATACACACCCTGCTTTTTACAGTTTGAATGTGTGTGTGTGTGTGTTAAAAAATAGATGACATGCTTATGGCAGCAGTGAAGCTCCCC
>NC_024316.1:5031773-5045081 GCF_000523025.1 Cynoglossus semilaevis | reverse complement strand
CACACACACACGTCCCTGCCGAAGCGCTGAGTGTTGTACGTTACGGTGGTATGTTGATTTCGCGGTGGCTCTTGTGTGATTGATGACGCACACACTGGGTTGAAAGTGAAATGAAAGAAGGAAAGATGTCATGTAATATTAAGGATCTTTACCGTATCAAACTACACTGAGATTGTCACTTATCCGACTCCCATCATGCAACAGTGCTGTGGCAGTAATTGGGTCTACTGAAAAATGACAAAAGCTGTAGCTTTGTTTTCACAAGTTTTGTGTGTTTTCAATTTGAGGTAGATCAGTCGTCTTGTAGCCAAGAGGTTGTGGGTTTGATTCCAGGCTGTTTGTTTACTACATGCTTCTTTGAATCCAGCTGAGACACTGTTAGTCAGGAGGTTTATGGTAAACAGTCAAGTGCAGTGTTAGGTGATCAACAAAACTTTTAGTTTATGTCGCGACTGCTCAGACGAAACTAGCACTGTAAAATAAACACGGTTTAAATGTAGTCAAATGCATTAGTCCATGAGCACTTTGTCACTTTGTGTTTTAAAATTGAATACCAATTTGGAAGTGTTCCAGAGTCAAATGTTAGAGACAAAAACCTGCCTGTCTTACTGCGTGATCCAGCAGAGGGTGCTGTGGGCTTAGCTAGAACTTGTGAACTTGAAATGTCTTTTCATCTTGTTTCTAATCTGACTGTTGGCTATTTCTATGCATTTTGCAGCTGGGTTTCCCTGTTGCACTACAGATGGTCATAATGGAATGACTGACTTAAAATATAGCTCATGTTTGCAGTCTTTTTTCCATAGAAATAATGACATTAGACACGAAGAAGTCCATCCTTCCAGTCTTTTAGTATCTTAGCAGTACACCCGCACAAAAACCTATTTTGTAGTATTTTTTGAGTGGTAGTAGAGTGTAGTACAGGGGTTTAACGAAAGGGTCGTGGAAGCAATAAAAATGGCCAGTTTAAAAAAACATTATTATTAGTACGCAACTAAAAGTTTATGGCCCTGTAATTATGACTCATCCTGTCGTAATATTAAGATGTTTCTTCATCTTTTTAACTTGTTTTCAACAAATCCAGGAAAGAACTAAAACCCAACAATGAGCTCAGACTGGTGTCTTTAGGAGGGACGGGTGGGCTGGACGCCACAGACAGTCTGGAGAGCTCATGAAGTGATGAGAGCTGGTTTGATGCTTTGTTGGTTTTTTGTCTTTTGGTCAGAAGTTTTGACAATAACAAAATGACAGATCATCGGCGCTGTAATCTGTTAAATATGAAATGCATTAGATGCTGGGTTTTATCAGATGGCCATATTTATATTCAGTTAATTTCATCCAGTCACTGGTGGGTCTAGTCTTCATGAATTATTTATTGTATCAGCAGATAATAACGTTGCACAAAAAAATGTTTGATGGGTTACAACAGGCTCTTCTCCTAAGGCTTGTGTAAGCCCAGCTAATCCTGCAAAATTGAGCCGTTCCTGACACAACCCTGTCTATTGTTCCGGGTTTGGGACCAGCACCAGGAGTGGTCAGTGGCTGGATTGGAAAAGAAAAACATAGCACACAGAACCCCTCCTCAAACAAAGAAGAAAACTCATTCACATTTTAAGTAACTAATAGTCCGACCTGCCAAATTAAATGTGCCTCGGGAAACCTGTGCACAAAGGTCTTATTCTTGGGAGTCACTGCGAGGCTGCAGTCACTGTGTGTTTTTAACATCCGTTGCTAATGAAACCAGAATCAGATAGGTTTTGTCATTTCTAAATATTAGCCAAAGTTTTATCAGTTTACAGTGCATCGTGAGTGTGCCCCAAAAATTGATTTTGTTATACTGTATCAGATTTTTCCTGAATCAGACCCACTCCTGTTGAGCTCCTCGTTGTTGCCCGGTCTCCCGTGGGACATTTAGTCCTGTTAGCGTTAGCGTGGTTGGGTATAAAAGAGGAAGACAACAATTGGGATGGAGTGTTAATGAGTGCTGTCGCGGCACCTGTGAAGTGCACACCAAAGGCAAACCCGGGGTAGGAATATCAAAGCGTCGAGAAATCCGGGCCCAGCGACAAAGCTGCCATGTAGCGCACAGGGAAAACAAAGTGACAAAGCTGCGAGAAGTAGAAGAGCAGCGCTCTCTGCCCTCAAACTACAAACCTGTCTCCAGACCTGACAGCCCTGGCATGCTGCTCCTGTTGTTACCACATATTAATATTCATCAGACGGCTCCTGGGGGAGCGCTGACTTTTCTCTCTGATGAGATGACACGTTGGAATATCATTTACCTGCTGTCCTCTTTTATTCCCCTCTCCAAACGAGCAGTGCTTTACTGTCAGAGAATTGTCACTCTGATGAAGGCTGAGGAGAAAGTGATTATTTGCAAACAGGTAGCACTGCATTTCACTGGTTGTTGCCCATTTATTCTGAGACTGGAATTAAGATGGAAAGAACCGCCCTGTTTAAATAATGTTGTTGATGCAACTGTTGCAGTCGAAGACAGTTGGTGAGGAATGCATGTGGCCATCAGTGAAGCTGTAGGAGACTGTGTTCTGAATTTGTGTTTCATCACTACCTGAAAAAATATAATGCAATTTTTTTTAACATAGAAACTTTTCCCAAATTCTATCCTGTCCTCTTTAAGGACATGTAATTTGTAAATGTAATTCTCAAAAACAGAGGCCGTGTATTTACTTGGTATCTGATCGATACCAAATCTTGCAGTATTTTACAACACTAGTAAAAACCGGAGTTCCGTTCCTACGGTGTGACGTAACTCGATTTTTGCAGTAAGTCAGAACTCACACACTGTACATCAGTACCTACGTACGTCACCCACCTACACTAACACATCTGGGAGAGTCTGACTTACACCTGGGAGCCATAATGAAGGGCAGAAAATTCCCATAAAACAAAACCGGTCCTCAGTTGAAGCTAGCACCACGTGGAGACATTAGCATGTTGTTACAGCATTCACAGACGCCGACACTTGCAGTGCAGGCTCTTGTTGTCGGATGTTAATCACCTGCTCCATATGGAGATGTGCTCCTTCACCACGGTGGAGAGAGAGGGACAGAGCTGAAGCACCACTCAGACTGGGTGATTAATGCAGTAGTTGTAGTGTGTGTGTGTGTGTGTGTGTGTGTTCTCCATTAAAGTCTTCTCCCTGTTGACTGCAGCTCACCTTCAGTGACATTAACACCTTCCTGAGATCAGCTGATTGACACATCGTCCGGTCCTAGCCTTAAGGCACACACACACACACACACACACACACACTACACCTGACAGGTGCTGTGATCTAAGGACCCGTGGTTCTCCTCCATAACCCTGCCTCTTCACTTGACTCTTTCATGTACCCCTGGAGCCTTAGGGCCACTGTGTTTGTGTGTACACGCGTGCAGAAGTGTGTGTGCGCGCGCACGTACGAGGAGCCAGACTGGTTTCATTCAGTGCCGTTCATTACCACCACACAGAGCTTCTGCCCAACAACACATCACAGGGACTATGGAAAGTAGTAGTAGGAGTAGAGAGGAGGAGCGTGGAGAGAGGAGAGAGGAGAGAGGAGAGGGGAGAGGGGAGAGAGGAGAGGGAATGTGGAAGATAAAAGAAATAACAATGAGTAAGAGGGAGACAATCGGAGAGGAGGACGATGAAGACAGGATGTGAGGGGGTGAGGCTGACAGAGGAAGAGTGTAGGCTGCTATTGAAAAAGAAATGAGCAATTTGAGAGGGAGTGCAGGAGAGAGAGAAAGAAAGAGAGTTTGGAGAAAGTTGGGCTCACTGAGTGGTGAAGGAAAGAATAGGTGAATAGAAAAAGAACGAGAGTTGTTTTTGATTAGATTTTTGCAGCTCACAATGTGGTTTGAAATAATAAGACAAAAGAAAATGAGAAAATCAACACAAAAGTGAAATTAAAAAGCAAGTGGTGAGAGGGTAATTTGGTATTTGTACCAGAAGGTGGTGTTTTTCAGTCAAAGATGATTCGTACTAACTTATTCTTGTCTGAAGACTTTTTTTTTAAACTTTTATTCACTTTTATTTGGTTGAGCATTACAGATAGTGTGACCAGGTCTTAATCAGTAAAACTTCAGACACACGCTGTGAGTCAAAAACAATAGAACTGTAAAGTCTATCTCTAATTTGTTTTGAGCAAGACCCAGAACGATCTTTGTGGATTGACTTTTTTTTTTTACTCTTTTTACTAAAGTCGGACTTTTCCTGTTATTGACACATGCCAAGAAATGACAGCCAGCTGTTCTCTCCTCACGGGAACAACGGGACAATGTGAAAAGCTGTGTCGCCCACACAGAGCCGAACATCTGGCCACTCATAATGGACCTGAGCAGCACTGTGGAGCTGAAACGAACTATATGAAGTCCTACAGTGTCTTGAGTGAAAGCTGCGTGACATGAGACAGTGGTTGGTTTGAAAAGTTTTATAGTGGTTTTAAACAGAACATGTATTCACCATCTGAAATGCAGTTTTTTTTATGTGTTTGTTGGTTAAACAAGTATAGAAAAAGCAATACATGTTGTATTGTAGGTAGTAGTTGCAGTAGTAGCAATAGAAGCAATACATGTATTGTAGGTAGTAGTTGCAGTAGTATTAACAGCTTTAGGAGGCAGTATTGAGTATAAAAGTAGAATCCACCAAAGACTTTTGATATACTGGATTTTATTTGAACTCAACGTAGTGAAAAAATACAGTTGTTTAGGATAGTGTGTGGTGTTTCTAATCGTAATTTGAAAAAACAATAATCATTTTTTGGGATAATTTTAAATAAATTACTAGAAATTTCAGGCGACCCCATTTGAATTCCAGGTGACTCCACTTTGTGTCGCAATGCCAAGGTTGAAAAACACCAGTGTGGGTGGTGATTTTATTTTTAATTTTTTGGGTTAAATGTTACAAGTAAAATGTAACATTGAGAAGTCTGTACCATGAAAAGGTGAATCAGGTGAATTCATTTAGGCGTAGTAAAAAGTTAAACAAAAATCAAGCTTCATGTCCCCTGACTAATTTAAGGTTCAAGGCTCATCTGAATTGTAGAAAGTGTACCAACGTAACTAGAAAATGAGCTTTGTATATTTATATCCAAGCCACAGTCATGCACCATCTTAAACAAAGCGAATCCGACAGTATTTCATGTCTCTCAGCCTTTTTTTTTTTACAAACCCTGACGTACAAGCTCGTATATTTTCAGATGGAGAAAACAGCTGAGCTGTGATGGAGAACAAACCTGTCTCTCTGTGCCCATCTGACTTTATTGTCTTCTCAGAAAATGTCCTCACTTCACATTTTAACAGGACGAGGGACTGATGTGAAACCATGGAAACAAACCCCACAAAAAAGAAAGAAAGAAAAAAAAATCTCCTGGCTGAATCACTGAGCCACAATTATTCTGCTACCTCAGACCTTTTCCACTCTGTTGTTTTTCTCCTGCCTTTTTACAGTCCTGACTTTATTACTGCTCACTGGGAAATGAAGCAACAAGGTGTTCATATCTGACGGCAGCAGAACTGACCGTTTGGAGCAGAGCTGCAGTCAACCTCACATGTTGGGCTCACTCTCCTTTTATTTACGCTGGAGAAAATGGGGCTCTGGATGAGCTCCTTCATAATATACCCTGACAAAATACGGAGTTTGTTCTCCTGTAAAGTAGAGGATACTGTGTAACTGGTATGTAATTTAGAGGAGGTGAAACATAAAGAGTGTGTCCTCTGTGTTTGACCCTAACCCTGGGTTGCTGGTTCGACAGACCTGTACCACAGCGGGATCCAAACCTGTGGTTCTCCAGTACTAAGCTCGATCCTGTTACCACCAGCCACTAGCTTTCCCTATAAAACAGATACGGACAAAAATATAAAGACAGATTTTTAGAAATCATTTTTACATGTATCACTGTTAAGTCACCTCCAGGGACCTGAACCTACACCTCAGAATCAAACAAGAAGACTCTGTCCTTTTGTCTCACGTCTTCCTTTATCACAACCAGCCAGTAGAGCATGAGCAGTTTTGTACCGCCGCCTCGATCCCTTTGTCTCCTTACAGGTTTTCTTCCTCCTTGATTTATAAACTGTATCCCAGATATTTAAGATTTGTGTACATTTCCTGAGCTACAAATAGTTCCAGACTCAACCACCTGGCTTCACACTTCGCTGCCGACTATTGAGATAATTGCTCAGTTATTCCGACAGCAGACCATCGTCTGCATAAAAAAGTTTTCAGGATCACAACAAGAAACAACAGCCTCTCACGGACCTCATGGCCATTTGGTGGATAGAAATAAAAATATGAATTGCTGCAGAAATTGTATAGAAATTGTCTTGCACTTCTTTTCCCACAGCATCAAGCTTTTCCAAAGCCTTTAGATTCTCGGGGAATCAAAAAGTGTAGATAATGAATAGTAAAGTTTCTTCTTCCAAATGTATTGCTGATGGTTTAGTGTCTGCTGAGGAATGATTTCATTTTCACGTTACTTGACATGGTCTGTTATCTCCATTTGTGAGCAAAGCCACCCGATTCATTGTACCATAAAGATTTTTTTATTTCTGTAATTGTTTCCCTGCAGCTGGAGAAGAAAGACGCAACACCACCCTTCAAACCTCAGATTTCTGATGACTACGGATTGGAAAACTTTGACACGCAATTCACTAATGAACCTGTGCAGCTAACGCCTGACGATGAGTAAGTACGCCCGCTGCCAATCACAACGCTGCCAATTAGAGCGTCTTTTCTTTAGGTTCAGTGGAGCTTGACTCGGCTGAATGTCTGACTGTGCTGGTTGTTGTTTTTTGTTAAATGTGACATTTTCACACTCGTCTGTTCACTAATGATGACACCATCCACCTCCTAATCCGGCAGATTTCTAGTCTGTGTTTCCTCATGCTAAACTGAGACAAATAGATCCACCTGGAAAATGTATAAGGCCTCCAGAATATTTAACATTTCTAGGTATTTCTCTTTTCTTTCTTTTACTAGAGGACTTGCTTTTTTTCCCAAAAGGATTGCACATTTCACGTGTGCGTTTTTTAGATTCAACCAATTTGGATTCACCATTTAGAGGCTACGATGCGTTTTAAACCTCAGTTGAATCATTCTCGGAGCCCCTTTAAACAGAGACTCGAATGAGCGTCTGTCTGAACATTGCTGAGCTTCTTCTAAAAGAAGAAAAATCTGTCAAAACTGTTTAGAGTGAGTAATGTATAAACACATGTATCCGTGTACGGTATGTATGGAGTAGTTTGAAGAAATTCAGAGAGATGTTGTGATTGCCTGCCAAACATGACCAGTCGTCCTGCACACATGAAGAGATGAAGCCGAACAATGTGAACCAGCGTCAGCCTCCAGTTAAGTCAAAACACTGCAGTAGTGTAAATATAACTGCCTGAGCTGCTGACATCCATGTGATCTCTGGCCAAGATGCACAGATGTTGCAACATCCCTATTACAGCTCCGACATCATCAGGCTGTGCCAAAAAGTTTTACACCCACTGAAAAAAAATGAGGAGCTACAGAACAAAAATATAGAAACTGACTTTACTGCCAGAAATTAGATTTCAGCTTGATGTTCAAATGTGTTTACATCAGTAGATCATAGACACTTTCCTAATACTTTGGGGGCATCAGAGCCAACCGGTGTTCACAGAAGGTGCAGTCGCTCCTGGGTCATTCTTATCATCACAGGGTTAGTTTGCTTACCCTTAGCTTTTTTCAAACTAGTCTCTTGAACAATCACATCATAGATTTACAACTGCTAAGACATAAAAGAAGCAAAAGAAAACCGTGACAAAAAGGATGGTTGAGAAATGGCTAAGGGTTAGCCAAAAGAAAGCTGACAGTTTTGGAATTAAAACAAAAATCCAAAAAGCCAGTCTTCAAAATGCAAAAATATAAACTAAAATAGCAATAAGTACTTTAAAATACCTTACAATTAGTGAAAAAGGGGGTCAAATACTAATTGAGAGTATTATTTTGTACAAAAGAATTTAAATTTAGCCATAGCTGAAGTTTCGTCCATAATTTCCAAATGTTTATAAAAAAAGATATCTAAATGTCAGTACATCGTCCAAGAGTCAGTAATAAAAATAAATAATAAAAAAAATAAAGTCAGTAAAAAAGTAAGATATATTTGATGACTGACAAAGCCAAAATAAAATGTATTGATATTTTCAGAAATTCTTCTTCAGTTCTTTTAACCCTGGTGGGAGGCAAAATATAACATCATAACCCGGGCCCCATGAAACCTGGATAGGTACCAGGATCAGCCTGCAGCCCAGACTCTGGACTTTTTTTTTCCTCATAGTCTTCAGTAACTTTTCCCAACATTGAAGTCTTTATCCATCGCAGACGTTGTTTCTGATTATTGCTAACATGTAGCCTTCAGCGTGTGACAGGAGTCCATGTTTGAGATTTAACATTTGGATCGGGAATCCAAAGTGAGGAGATCTGGCAGAACAACAGACGCGGCACAGACGTTCACTGCTGCAGTCGCTGCATGAAAAATGCACAAGCCTGCCCCCTGTTTTTCTCTTTCTGTCTTCAAAAATCGGTTCCATAAGGCCGGTCCTTGGCAGGGCCTGCCCACAGATATTACCAGTCTTATGTCAGACAGCGTTTTTCATTTAGGTCCATGCAGAATTGATTTTTCAGGCTCCAGCCTTTATATTTGTCCCGCGGAGCTTTTATTGCTCCTATTTTATCCGAGCATTTCCCTGCAAACATGCTCGTTCAATCACACTGCTGCGCTGGGAATCAAACCCAGCAGTGGCTCCATATTAGCATTGAGTGATTAAAGAGGATTGGCCGCTCCAACAGTGGCAGGGCCAATCAGCCTCTGTAATGTCCTGTATGCTGGGACTCTGTAATTGGGATGGGAATGTTCTGGGAGTTTATCAGGCCAAAGCTTTGAGAGACAGTGGTGTTCACTGCAGCTGCAACAGCTTTGTATGAGTTTTGTCTCCACAGAAAAACATTTCCTTCTCTGCACTCATTTAGGTGGCTGTCATATTTTTTCTTTTTAGTTCAAATATTGACAGAGATCAGGGACAGGGCTCAGAGCAAAAAAATACACTGTTTTTATTATTTGGCCGAAAATTTGATTCACTCATTTTAGACATGAACAGTGTTAGAGATCAGAACCAGATATCTCTGCTGTTCTTTAGTAATAAATCCCAGCCAGCATTTCCAATCAATTTAGCTACTTGGGTACACAACGGACATGGGTTTAAACAGGGCTAATGTCCAAACGGCTGACAGGCTGAAGCAGGAACCAGCCATGCTCCCATTTAGAACTTTCACATGGATATACATCAGACCAGGGTAGGTAACCATTGTAGTAATATTTTATGATTAAAAATGGCTGGACCCCTGCCTTCATCCAGACGCCCTGCTTCTACAGCAGGTACCTCCTAGTAACCGAATCCCAGGTTGGGTTGTGTCAGGAGGGTCATCTAGACATCTGGGCTACCTTTAGATTGATACAGTATTTTGGAAATGTACTCTAAAACACACTTTTTGCAATGTGGTGAATCTGGATCCCTGTTCTGTACCTTTAGTTATCAGTTGACACATTTAACCATTTGGCTACCTTTTAGCAGTTTATTGTGTTACACCTCTGACAATTTATCGTGAAACCTGTGCTTCTTCTACAGCTCTCAGTCTTTCTCTCTCTTGGTTGTTATAGCCTAAAATATGATAGCCTGTAGGATCTAATATTTCTGCCTGTCATTGTCACAATAAATCATAGTTTTCAGGTCAGGTAAGTGAAATAGTAAAAAAAAAGTATTAGTGTCATTATGAGTACCCTGGTGTCCGCAGGAACAGGGTATGTTTTCAACCTTGTTGGAATGGCATCTCTGATTACATATATCCAGCCCTCGGTACATTTCTGATTGCTCCAAACGAGACCCAAATGTCTCTGCAAATTCAATCATAGAAATCACATTCAGAGGTGCTTTTGAGGTCACATGTGACCGCATTCCTGGAATGATCTCCAGAAATCCTTGGAATGATATTGAAGTCCACTTCCTGACGTTTAAGACGCATATATCCCTGGTGGTCTAGTGGTTAGGACTTGGATCCAGAAGGTTTCAGGTTCGAGTCCACAAGCTGCCAAGTTACCACTGAGGTGCTCTGTCATGGCACCGTCCCCACTCACTGCTCCCCGGGCGCTTAAAGCTGCCCACTGTTCACTTTGGTGATGGGTTAAAAACAGAGGTCACATTTGGTTGTGTGTAGTGGTGTGTTGTGTCATTTGCGACAAAAAATGTGAAGCATACTCCAAAAAGTTGGGTCACGTTTATGAGTGAGTAACTGTGCCTGTCAAAGTAGACTAGAAGTTTCCAATGCAGTACTAAGTAAAAGTTAAAATGTCAAGCACATTTAGCAGCAGTTTATATCCTTTGCCAGATGTTTTTTTCTGACTTATCCTGTCTTTTGGTAATGCCTGTAAAAAGTACTACTTGATAACGCATTACTAACGAACCCGTTTAATTCATTTTCTTCTCAGCCAAATTACATCACCTCTTTTTGGATTGCACCACTACCATCGCTTGTCACTACAAACTACACATTGTTCTTTTTTTGTTCCCAGTCCTTATTATTTCAGTCTAAAACAGCAGCCAGTAGATCCTTGCAGCCTAATGAACAACAGGACAAACACGGCAAACATGTATTAAATCCCTGAGAAGCCTGGCTTTAATTTAGAACAGAAACCAAAACCTGGTTGGTTTAAAAAAAAGAAAAAAAGCTGAAACTGAACATTTGCAGCATGACACAAATGTGAAACATGAATTTACTCCTGCTCTAAAAAACTGTAGGATTTGACATTTATCTTGGTTCATCTGAAGTCACCGTCAACTCCAGCAGCCCTTAGCGATGGCCAATACCAGATTAGTTTTTTGGCTATTTCTTCAATACTGTTCCCATTACTTTTTTGTGATTTTTTTTTATCCCAATAAAACACATGACAGATACTGTCCATTTAAAAACATGAATATGTATTTTAATAACATATTAGTCATAACAAATTACAGACAAATTACAAAAAATATTTTTTTATGTAAACGAAATAGTTGAATTGCGACCATCAAGAAACAAAGATGTCTAGTGGACTTGATACAAGAAGTCAGTGCTGTCTTCTGGTCAGTGGTCACATGACATGTTCAATTTTACATTACTGGTGGGATGCTTTTTTTTAATGTAATAATTAATATCGATACTTAATGAGAGTAAACAAAAATCAAAACTCAATGTGATTATCATTATATCAACACTGTGGAATTCATACTGCCATCACTTCTACTTTGTTGTCTATTTAAAGTGAAATATCAAATATAAAATGTGATATTTTGACCGCTGACTTATATTCTGACTTCCTTTATCTGTACTGTTTTTACTGATTATTAATAAGTGCAGATAGACTAAAGGAGGTTACAAAACAGAAAGGCTTCAGGAATAACTGGTTCTTAGATATCTGTTTGAACACGTTCATCTCAAACATCTAGAGCTCAGTTAAATGATTTGCACTTTCCAATGATAATCTGTAATAGTAGAATGATAATCTATAATGCAGCCAAAGCCTCATTTCTGTTCCTTCTTTCTTAATGACTGTGATGAGATTATACACTGTATACATTTGATCACTGCAGTCTCTCATCTCATTTCCTCTGATCTGGCTCCAAGCGTTGTGTGTATTTTTCATAGCTGGACGTCTCTGCTTCATGAACTGTACAGTTCTTCCCTGACAGCGTTCGCTCTTTGCTGTGCCTGAGAAAACAAAATGCTCTCAGTGTTTCAAGAATGAAAACAGACATTAAAAAAAAAAAAATTGGGAAATTCTGAAGAATCTTTGGCTGCTTTCGTATTACTGCTATGGATTTGTTTGAAAACAGAAAAGTATGTTGGAGCAGTGACCTCATCACCACACACCACCACAGCTATAATACCTCTGTCACACACACACATACAGAAACAAAGTGAGCAGTAATGACATACAGATTAGGACTGACATCACTGAAACTGACTACAATTAATAATTATCTGTTATTGTTTTTCCCCTGGTGCCTGAAGATGAGGGTCTTAAATTTGTAGCAGTTTTGCCGTTGACTTTCAAGTGAGTCACTGTCATGAAGCTCGAGTCAAAGTTTGTCAAAGTGTCTTTAATTTTATTGATTCATAGCTGTAGCGACAACCCCAGGGGGCGATAAGGGCATAGGAGTGTCTTGAAAATGTATTTAAATAATAACATTTTGCTCAGCACTTGTGACAGATTGCTCCCTAGCGCCCCCTAAAGTTAGTCACCGGACAACTTGACAAGATAACTTGTCGTGTATTTTCACAATACTTTTTATTGGCTACAGAAAAAACAGAAAACTGTGAAAAAACAGACCAAATATATTTTTCTTTTGACTTAGTGTAACTGAGCATTGAATTACACAAATACCCACCTCTTTGGAAACCGATCAATAAAAGAGTGTAACATTACATTGATAATGTTGGTGTGGCAAAACGGGGAAATGCTTTCAGCCCTTTGGTAATGTAAACATTGAGATAATGCGGAAAATGTTACGATATGATACTTGGTTTTACTCTTTTATTACTCTTTAATTTTGTAGATATTTGCCACATTCACAGCGGAGGTTTTCAAAAACTAGTGTCTTAATGTCAAAAATGTCTTTGTGTCTCCGTATGTACAGACAAAAAACCAGCGTAGAAAGTTTTACACCAAAACATAAGCAAGTGGCGTTTCCAAACTATTAGACGGTTGTTACTGTTAAATTGTGTCCAGGGTAAGCAACGACTGCCTGAAGTGTTTTAGAAAAAACCTTGGCCTTCTCTATTAAAACAAAACAAAACAGAACCTTAGATTTTTTTACTTTTTGGAGGAAGTCCTCTTCTATCCCCCCTAACATCACTATGGTAACATGACATTTTTACACTCACCCGTTGACTTCAAGTACAATAAAACTGGATTATCTGTAATTTCAATTCACGTGCAGACTGCTTCTAAAACAGTCAACACCTTTTCACTTCTTTAGTGCCTGGGTGGAGACTGACGGAGACGCCACGGCAGCTCAGAACATGTAGTGCGATAAATATATCATTGTGAACTGACAGGACATCGCGCAACAGGAAGCTGAGGGTGTTAATTGAAGCCTTATTAAATGCCCATCATGCTCTGCACCCATGACAGATGTCTTTGGGTGCAGCAACCACGGCTGTCCCCATGTTTGAAGGTGCTGCACACCTCTGCTGCTGAGCAGACGCTGATCTTCACTGCAGCTCTGGAGCTCAGCGAGCCTCGCTGCTCAT
>NC_024316.1:5011918-5031695 GCF_000523025.1 Cynoglossus semilaevis | reverse complement strand
GTTTTGATAGAGTTTTTGAGAGACGCTGGTTGGCGTGCGCCATGGGTGGTGGGAACGGGAGGAGAGGGTGTGTGGGAGAATTGGGTGGAGATCTTGCTGCCAATTCAGTAGTGGAGATATCAACCTGGCATCAAACGCCACAGCACATCAAAAGGAGACGCGCACACCTCCTCCCTTCGTCTCGCACTTTATCTCCCCATCCCTTTTCTTCTTCTCCGTTACCAAGGAGAGGGGGCTGGCTTCGCCCACTCCCACTAGGAGGGGGTGATGCAAAAAGCTCTCCGGTCTCCCCTCTCTCCCGCTCGTGATGGGCTTGGCACCAGAAGAAAGAGACGTGAGAGCCGTGTAGGCTGAGAGAAGAGGGTAAACCCTCCATGTTCGAGATTTACGGCGTCACATTAAAAGCCAGAATTGCTGGAGGCCCTTGCCAGCCTGGTGCAGATACAGGGGAGGGGGAGGGCAGGGGGAGGGTATTCAGTGCCAGCTGCCCCAATTCTAAAATGGCAGCATCAAACCACAGTTCTTTCTAGGTGTTAGTCTCCAAATGTCTGCAAAGACTGTTTTTTTTCTTAGTTACACCAACGTGAAAAAAAACCAAGACTGTTGCATATGATTTAGTCAGGAGATGGTTGGAGTTGACTGGCTGTCCGTGTATGTGTGTGACTTCCTCTGGGTTTTCCTGTTTTCTCCTGCTTTCCAAGACGGTGATAGACTGGAGACACTGAACTAACTGTAGGTGTCCAACAATAACAGACACAACATTAATTAGGCCCAATTAACTGAATATTAATGGCTTAGCAGCTATTTATATAAAATCTCCAAAAACCCTTAATTTTGTCGTCCAGTGGTGGATTAGTGGTTAAGGCAGTGGACTTTGGTTTCGGAAGGTTTAAGGTTCAAATCCATGAGCGGCCAAGTTGCAACTGAGGTGCACTGAGCAAGGCACACCCCGGGCTTGAGCTGCCCACTGCTCACTTTGGTGATGAGTAAATTGTAGAGGTCAAATCACCTCTGCACCCACCTCCTTTAATTACAGCCAGAGGTCACCATCTAAAACACACACTACATATATATCCAAGAAGCATTATTTTATCTTTTTTTGGGGTACTTCAAAACTAATGTCAATCTAGAATATGTTCATTCTGTTGTTATTGTCCAAAGTTAAGTAAACAGACCAGTTCAACTGCTCTGTATCTTTTCTTTTTGCTTTTCAGCCTCACACTCTTCTCCCTCCTCCTCCCCCCTGCTTCTTTGTCCCTTCTTCTCTCTGCATCTGGTAATGCTTTCAAGTTGTGGGAGGACACAGAAAAGGTTTTTAGCTTGGTTGAACACACTGTTTGTTTTGGTCAACTCCCAGTCCTTCTCCCCTTGATTTCATTCGTCCCTCTCTGGCTTCATCTCTCTTCTGCGGGATAAAAAAAACAAAAAAAAACACAATTTCCTAAATGGAACTGTATCGGGTTTGACCTCTTTCTTGGTACAGTGACGGTACTTCACATAAGATCAGACAGAAGGAAAATTCTTGCCTCATCAGTATTCTGAGCGGCGTTTCACTCACTTGTCCCAATGCTCTATGTGGGTGGGATCGCCAACCTCTCTGACACTGCTGGTGGCCCTCAAAGTGAGACCCCACCCACCTGGGACGGCGGCGACGCTCAGTGAACGCACCTATTGTTTTAACTTCAAAGTCGTCCACTCAAAGTCTGCAGGGAAAAACCCTGTCGGCCTTTCAAAATGAGAGGCTCTGTCGTTGGGTAACAGGTCATCATCCCAACACACACACCCTCACAGTTGCTAACGTAAAAAGAAACGGAAAGTGGTGCTAAGAGAAAACACATATTCGTCACCTAGCAACTTTGAGTCATGACATTCTCCTCCTTCCCTGCCATGAGTTTTAATGGAGGCAGCATCATTCAGAAACCGAGGCGCTGAAGTTCTTCACTAACTATTGATCTTAAAAATGTTTAATCAACTTCAACAACAGTCGTGGTCTCACTGTGTTTCTCTGTAGTGTTTAAGTTCAGATTTTAGGTTTAGGGTTCAACTTTGTTCTACTACTTGCCTGTCTGTGGTAATTCCAGTGAAGCTCAACCTAGATCCTCCTTTGTGCATTAGAAAAACAAAACAACGATGTAGGTCTTTTATTTTGCTGTTGGCAAGTAACCACATATGTCTTTGTGTAGTATATATAATTTGAAAAAAAAAAGGAAAGTAGGTATGACAGGTGTGGAAGTTCTGTAAGCTCTCACTCTCTCTCTCTCTCTCTCTCTTTCTCTCTCTTTCTCTCTCTCTCTCTCTCTCTTTCTCTCTCTCTCTCTGGCTTGTGTTGCCTACTACTTTCCCACATCGCCTTAGCTAACCTTTAACCTTCTGCTACTATCTGGCTTTGCAGTTAGCAAGCAAATCCAACAGCTCTTTTTGGAAAAGGACCCATTGCCAATCTATCTCAATGACAAAAACAGTTTTTGAGATTTTCTGAACCCAACATACAGTATTTGGCATGACCACTATTAATGCAGGAAGCTAACCTTTTAGCCACACTGCTTCATTGAACAGCTAAAACATTTTAAATTTGATTTGAAAAGTTTAAACCTATTATCTGTAAAAGGTAAGGTGGCCTTAAAATTAGAATTTGGTTCCTAAATATCTGTAGGCATTGGCGCTGATCTAAAAGCATCTTTTGTGTCAGCTCCTTGAAAGAAACGTGGAGAGCAGCTGTCTCCTCATAGACCTTGATTCAAGGTTACTACAGATGTCTTTGTGTTCCGGGGTTTGTAACGAAGCAACACCTTCTCATTCTTTCCATCTTCTCCCTCTTCCTTCTCCTCAGGGACGTCATCAAGAGGATAGACCAGTCAGAATTTGAGGGATTTGAATACATCAACCCCCTGCTGCTCCCCGCGGAAGAGTCTGTATGAAGGAGAGTCGTCCTTCCTCCTTGCCCACCTACTGTCTGTCCAAGCTGCCGTCTCAGCCCAAAAAAAAAAAAAAGCAACACTTGTAGGCCAACTTTGAGGAAGAGTAAAGGACAAGAGGGAGCAGTGGGCTCTGTGGACCTGTCCACCAAGAGAACAGGAGCGCGTTCTCCCCGCAGAAGTTTGATTGTTTTGTTGGGAAAACCCAAACTTTTTCTTGGTGCATACCAGAAGAATCCAGACACTGAACTCCGAGAACATTCCTGTCGCTGCACTGTCTTCTCATGGTCCCTTTGTTTTATCTCTCTCTCGTTATCTTTTAGCTTCGGTCCTTTCTCCCGTCAGAACCTCCATCCTCATGTCGAAGCACGACCGGCTTTGTCCTTTTAGCAAGCTGTTGTTGATTCTGTGCCTGCCATCATGAACGCGCCTCACCCCCACCCACACCCCAGGATGAATATGACACCGCGGCTGAAGGACTTGAAATTTTATGTGCACTTTTGTTTTCTTTTTTTAATCTTGTAAGAGGCAACGACAGCCTCACCCAAAAACCAGAATGTACGATTACAACGGGGGAAAAATATTGTGTAAAATATTGTGTATTATATTGTAGGTAGTGAATCCAACCTTGACGATGCCTTTTTATTGATGCAAGTGGCACATTCTCACCCCGATCACAAACCTTACTCTTTATTTGTTAGTTTTAAGGATTGGACTCATGACTGGGTAGGACATGGGAAAATTGGGAGACAACCGTTGAATTAAGAAGTGCCTCAAAGATCAAACGTATTACCTTGTGTCTGAATGATGCACTTACAGAACATCTCTCAGCCATTATGGAACAACTGCTGCCAAGGTTGGTTCACATAGTTCATATTTAAAGGAGAAGCCTTTTTATAGTCCTGACACATGACTTCACCTTTAATGAACCAGTAATCTAAAAACTCTTAATGACTCTGGAATGAATAAGTGTTGATAATGACAACTCAGATTGTTTTCCAGGAACTTCTCAAAGATTAGGTTTGAAGTTTTTACACACAGTAGATAATACACCGCAAAACATGCCACTCTGGAATATGTGTGAAAAGTGTTTTTTAGTCTTTGTTTCATAGACAGTGTAGAAGTCATTACGTACTCATAGTTGCAGTCCTAAGAGGATCTTTTCTCTTCTGCGACACCAAGTCAGGGCTGACACGTTTTTCAAAAATCAAGTTGAAGCTAATTTTCCAAGAGAAGCTAGGCAAATGATAGTTGCATGTCATGTGATTTCATTATGTAATAGCCCTTTCCTACATCAATGATGACAGTGCTGCTGAGTCAGTAGTAGTTCCAAATTATGTTATTCACCTCTTGTGCAGGCACAAAGGCATTAATAGCCAACAGGCTACTGGGCATATATTTTATTTTATTGTACAACTCCAGATACTATTATTTTTCTTAGCATAATGAATAACCTTCTTGGCTAACAGCAAAACAACATAACCAGTTATGCCTCTGTGCCTGTGCAGAGGAGTGTAAACTTGGCATTTTTGGGTTTTGTACAACTTTAATACCTGAACCCTATTATTATGTTACTTCTTAGATACTTTGGACTCACATCAGTATGCTCAGGAAAACTATTTTGTTTGCTTGTTAAAAGCACAAAAATGTGTCGCTGTCTTCTTAAACTGATTGGCTCAAATGTTTGCTACGTTTAAAATAGTGGTTCTCAAACGAAGGTCAAAATTCCTGTTTGTTGAACAAAGGAAATGGGATGATGAATCTGTGCAATTTTCTGTGGCAGATAAACAAGGAAAGTATTGGTGCAATAGCTCCATGCCCCCTATTTTGGGAACCACTGTTCTAAAGGATCACACAGTAACTACGAGAGCCAGTTCAAAATTATTTAAATTATCTTTTAATCCCTGATTTTTTTCATCCTTTAAATTTTTTACCAATATTTTTTAAATTGCTTTTAATTTAATTTTTGCTAAAGGTGACAGCCCTAACTCAGGTTCAGTCCAGATTATGTATGTAGCTACACTCATACAACTAGCATAAAAAAATGTTGAA
This sequence comes from Cynoglossus semilaevis, assembly GCF_000523025.1. NCBI lineage: Eukaryota > Metazoa > Chordata > Actinopteri > Pleuronectiformes > Cynoglossidae > Cynoglossus > Cynoglossus semilaevis. The sequence continues at coordinate 5,026,728 of NC_024316.1, read as the reverse complement.
ATGATGAATCAGGACAGCAACCCATACAGTGACGTGTTGTAGGAAAATGTCAAAAAACATTTTTGCTTATAGTTCTTTCACAGTTTGCTGTTCAGATACTCAGAAAACTGCAGGTGAATGTCCGGAGCTGAGGGTAGGAGCGTGGTTCTTCTGTGATAAGGTAGGATGCTCACCCATTCATGTGTGAAGAATTTGACATTACCTGTAGCTTCGACAGATACTGGTCCACCTTTGAAGAATGTCCAGACTGACTGTTGCACACATGAGCATTGCTGTGAACATCGCCTGTCTGTGCATTTCCTCACAGCCCAGCATTTGAATACAAAGCCAGTGTGAAGGTGGAAAAGGCCACAGCGTCCTTGCTGCCAGTCATAGTCTGGCAGCTACAGAGAAACATGATACCAGAACTTTGGCTAAAAGGCCGTTGATTGGCTCTGGCCTCCACAGTGTGCACAGGCTTGCTGGCCGAGCTCAGATTCTTCCACACCAGCTGCCGCTGCGTGACCATCTGCGGCCAGGCAAAAAAACGTCATGTGACCAGTTGGTTGTTCTGCCTTGTGCAAACGTGTCTCCATGTCTATTTTGGGCTCATTGTGTGTTTCCATCTCTGCTGTAAGGCTGCCTTTACATGGTGCAACTGCGGCGCGGTGCTGCTTAAATGTTAGGTTCTTTCTTTTGTTGTTGAAAACTGCTCTTCCAAATATGGTTTGGTCCAGGCAGAGAAGACAACATGGCACTGGATGAAATGCTGAAGATGGGGTTTTTTAACTCTGGCTCAGTTCCCCCTTTGCTTTATCAGCCTGTACACGTGAAAGGAGAAGGAAAGCGGAATTAGAATTGTGAGGCTGAAAGCTGAATTGTCCAATGGGAGTCTTACCAACTTGGTGATGAAATTCTGAAAAAGATGATTGACAGCGCCACATGGGGCAGGCTACTATTGGTGGATCCAGCTCTCCAGGTCCTGTTAACATGTATTTCAAGCCTGGACATCATGTTCTGTAGAAGACAGGGGTCACAGCTGAGACAGTTGACCGCAGTAAAGTCAGCCTGACACTGTGACCAGCGTATCTCTCCATGCTATTAGCTCAAAGCTAACCAGTGATTCCTCAGATCCACCATGGTGTTCAGTAAAAAAAAAAGGCTTAGAAGTAGTTTATACGTGACACAAGGAGGCTGGTACTACTTTAACTTCATATACTGCCACCTTTCTACACAGCACAGTTCAAACCAGACTCATGCACAACACACACACACACACGTGCCAGAAGCGGAGCATGAATCACGTCCCACAGGAGCTTTGTTCGTTTATCTTCGTCTGCGTTCTCTTGAGAGTTTGAAGGAGCAGTGTCTATTGGCTGTGAGCCGCTTGATGAAATCTGACCCGTGTTAATGTGATAACAACATAACAGGATTAATTAGACGATCCTGAGTCAAAGGGCCTCAATCAGCTTCAGGGCAGGGAACAGATATGAAGAGGTGGAGATAATGATGCCGGGAATTACTTAGACTTTATAGGGAATCTCATCCTGTGACGCCCCCTTGTTCTCCTCCTCCTCCTCTGCAGGAGGTTATTAGTGTGGTGTTCTTACATGGCAGGTGAAATGTTGGTGTCATTTTTGTCCACGTGTGTTTTCTCGAGGGACCAATGGGTGAAGTCCAAGTCTTTCAAATCACATTAGGAGACTGTCCATGATGTCCATTCAAAAGCATGTTGGACAAAGACAATTGTGACGTAAAAAGGTGAATGAACTTTGGTTTTAACACACAGCTGCCCACATTTGTTTCATTTGGCTTCACAGCATCTTTGTAAATATGTGTAATTATTAAAAATGATACTGTTTTTCCGTGAGGCGATTCTTTTGGGTTTTTTGCATTCATACTGTTTATACTGGTAGACCTTCCTTCCTCCACTTTGTGTTGATACAGAGAAAATAATCTAAAATTGAAAAAACTAATTGAAGGCCCTTTATTCGTTCCACAGTGTGGAAACTCATAGTGTGAGTCTTTGCAACCCACACAGACTGCCACAGGAGGCGCCATTAAGTATGTGGCTTGAACCTAGGACCTTCTGTGTGTTAGGCAGATGTGTAAGGCAACTACTACACTATGGAACACCAACAGTGTTTTCTGAAAACATTCATAATGTATGTAGAGTTTTGATTGGCCATCTAAAAGTTATTGTTAACAACAATTAGCAGATCAAAAATGATTTAAAATGATTAAGACTTTCTGTTGTAAACTCCTTAACTCCACAGGTTTGTTCTTGTGCTCATGTTCATCTCCTTGCTTGTGTGTGTGAGTGATTTGGTTGCAGGTGTGTGTACGACAAGTTGTAGGTCGACCCTGTTTGGTGATTGGCCAGATTGTACCAGCTGCTCGAGAGACCTGAGTGAACACTACTGAGACTGAGTGTGTGTGTGTGTTGGGGTCATGTACTGCTGAAGGTCAGTGATCTACACGTGAGGTCATGTAAACACAAAGAGGCTTCTTCTGTAATGACAGCTATTTTACATAGAGAAGCTTGTGGTAATAGGACCAGGTCTGTTGTCAGAGATGCAGGTTTGAATCCCACTCCAACTGTGGGGTGTTGATCAAGCACCATTCCCTTTCTGAAAGTGGTCATGGCCACCCAGGAATGGGTTGATGGGTCAGACTTTGTGTGTGGGGACATAGTACAATGGGAAAAAAACAATTATTATCAACACAGCCATGAAAACCACTACAGGTAAAAAATAAATATTTATTAGTGATTAGTGAATAAAAAAAACGAAGTACCAGATTTGTGCAAACCGAAGGAGAAAGAAAAGAAAGTGTCAAGAAGAAGAGAAGCTGCTTCTGGTGCAGTAATAACAGTTATAACCAGAGGCTATATACTAGTGCTATATACTAGTGCAGTGTTAGGATTCATGCCTGTCCTTCAGAAGGTTCTAGACTGCAAACATAAGTTCACACAAGTTCACATTCCCAAGAAAGCGATTAACAAAAGAGCCTTTGAATTTTTCAAATCAAATGAGTTTTTCAGTCTGTTAAAATACCTTTCCTTGAAGGAAGAACTACTGCCAGCGTTTTCTTACTGCTTTATCAATTTTTAAGCAGCACAGTTGTGAAATCAATTCTAAATTCAGATTGTTTTCCAGGAAAAGAATGCATCAACAGTCCAGGCAGCTCTGAGGAGGATGGAGGTGGTGAAGCTGCCGTCCTCACTGAGAAGACGCTCTCCCAAAAGAACTACAATTCTGCACTTTTACTCTCTGTCTCTGGGTCATTTATCTGCTAAGATTTAATGTGTGATCTAAATTTGAGCTGCGTCAGCTGCAGTGCAGTCTGGAAAACAGACGAGTCTCCTGTCGACAGCTGTGCGAGACGTCCAAAAGCTGTCGCTACAAAACACCAGCTCTCACAAAGGACATAAAACCTGAGGCCATGTTTTAGAATAGAAGCACAAAATTGGGGTCTTCTAAAAAGAGCCACAAGTTTGGACTCTGGTGCAGAAATCTGACACAGAGTCAGCGTTCGCGTTGACTGGTGATGTGTGAGCGTCTCTCACGGCGTGTCCTCCACGAACAGATTGAACCTGGAGAGTGCGGGACATCTTGGTTGCTCGCGGCTCCACCTGGACATGGGCCAGCGCTTCCACCTGTGGGCTCACCAGGTCATGTCCACGTTCATCTCTGACAGACACTGGGCCAGGTGGCCGTCACAGTCCATCTGTGTGAACCTGCAGCCATGGGAACAAGAGGGAACGCAGACGTTTAGACAGTGATGCGTACAAGTCTGAGCACAGGAATTATCATAAATACAACACCAAGAAAATGTAGATGGTTTGTAATAATTCTATAGTAGATTTTAAAGAGATAAAAGGATGAAGAAATATTATTATCAACATGAGCAAGTGTATTTTACCAGTAAATATTATAATTATTTTCTGTTTCTCTCATATGCATGAAGGATCTCTTACCCTAAAGGGAAAACCATCAGACACATAGGGCAGCTCTGCAGCCTTCCTCCATCTCCTCCCTCTCCACCGCCTCCTCCTGTAACACTCTCCATCCTCTCCCTCTTCTCCTCATTCTTTGCTGCCTTCTCCTTCATATCCTTCCTCTTCACATGGCTGGACGATATCCATTTTCTGAGTGACCCAGCCTCATCTTGGTCTACCCCCCTAGAACCTGAGTCTTTTCCTGATGGAGCTCCCTCTTCCAAACTGTGGAGGGATGTCGGCTGTCTTTCAGAGACACCTGGACTTGATGCTGTACTGCCATGCAGACATTCCATCTGAGGAGAAGATGGTTGTCCGTCAGACGTTTGTGCTGCAGGTTAAAGGAGTCGAGTCGGAGAAGATCTGGAGATGCTGAAGCAGGTTCTGGGAGAGGAGCAACCTCTGCACTGAGGCCACACCACAGTTCATCCCCCTGTGGTGCTGCAGGTCTCTGGCAAAAACAGGATAATGGTTCAGTTCCAACCACAAGTGGATGTAGAAGCTTTTTAATAATTAACATATTTCAAAGACAACACTGAGTCATAACTGTTATGTTCATTACTATATATAATTTATATACAGTAAATATATATGTATGCATATATTCATACATATATTCATATATATGTATACATACACATAAATACTAGTATGGTCCAATCTGATTAATCAGAGATGATTAATCACAATTAAACTTTATTAATTGCGACCTTAATAAGCATGATTTATCACAAATAACCATGATAATTAAACATTCCTAAATATAAGAAAGGAGAAAAAATCTGTATATTACTGGAATAAAAAATAGTATGGAAATGTATAACTCTAAATTTAGGGTCATATTGTTGATGAATTTTAGTCATCACTGTGCATCTTGACATCACTTGTAAAACATATCAAGAGTGTCTTTCTTTTCACCTTCTGTGGAGGCGTTGTCCTTAATAATATTAATCAGTCTGCAGGGCATAAAAATATACAGTACATGTCTACTTTGAGCTCATCTGTAAATGTATGAGGAAGTGTGTTTTACTTGTGTGTTTTATTACATGGCATGTGGGTGTCATGAAACTACACACCACTTGAGAAGGCAGTGGAAGGTCAGGAACTGGCTCCCAGAGCTGTTTCTCCACATTTGGCAGAGCAGACCTCAGGGTGAAGGCCCACAGACTCTCTGCTGGAGACAGCTGATCACTGCACCACCACGCTGAGCTGTGAAACACACATCATCATCAAACCAGTTTCCTAATCATCTGATCAGACACGCACATACAGAGCTAAATATCTAAGATAGGTTGTCATTTGGCAGATTGTTAGCCTGTTGGTTACGTGTCAGTTGTGTATAGTTTACCTTGTAGGTTTCTTTTTATTAGAATGTCTCTTTCTGTGAATATTACATTATCTTAGTTAAGATAATCAGTGGTCGTTACTATACTTTGACATTTATCCATTAACTCTATTCAGCGTCTTTTAGTATTACGTCAACAATTCTACATTATATTACAATAAAGGTAAAGAGGGAGAGACCACTTACTTCCTTGTTTCCTGTGCAGTGTCACTGACAGACAACAGCTGCGTCTGTCGCTGTGTCTCTCGGGAAAATGTTTCCGGGTGGATATTTTCAGTTGAGGATTTTTTCCGTTTCAGTTTGGATCTGAAATTATCCATGTCGTTTCATTCGTTTTCATCACAACAGCTTAAAAACCGCGCTGCTATGGAACAGCTTGCACTTCCTTGTTCTGTAACTGACGTCACGCAATAATAACCAACCAGAAGTTGCAGTTTCACCGCACATGCGCAGGCAAGTGTTAACTTGGCGAGGAAAAACAAAATCACTTGTGCAGCGTTTGAATTGTGCCTGCCGTGCAGTAACAGAGACAAAATATAAACATTTTCAAATACTTTACTTCAGGTAACATTTCCAGTTTAAAATATAACCATAATTCGGCAATTACTCAGCTGTTGTAGCCGTATTTTGTAGTCCCTTTGGCCTAAACATAGCTACTTTTATGTTTGGCTAAATAAGTACTTTCTTAGCATCTAAATTTAACTTAGCTTTCTAATTAGCTCTGTTTAGTCGGTTCACCTGTAATGGATTCTGGACAAATATTTAGGTATTTATATTTATTTTCTTTGTTACCTTTGCTGTCTATGTTAGCTCTTATATCTAGCTCTGACGTCGTTAAAATTGAAATCCTGAGGTAACGTTTAGTTGTTTTCTTATAAATTGCTATTTCAAATGGCTAATTTAATATGGCTAGCTGTGGCAAAGTTAACTTTTTTTAAAACTATCTCTTATCTCTTTCTGTGCCTAATTCGAGCTATCTCTTGACAAGCCTGCTAACTCTGGAGCATATGTGTCAAACTCAAGGCCCGGGGGCCAATTGCGGCCCGCCAAACCGTTTTGTGTGGCCCGTGGGAGCTTAAAAACCCTTCATGCAGTAGAGTTTCTTAACCTAATTTTTACTTTAATTAGTAAAAATTAAGTACATTTTTTCATTGTGTACCACTGCGGCCCGGTACCAAATGATCTATGGACTGGTACTGGTCCGTGGACCGAGGGTTGGGGACCCCTGGTCTATACAGTCGTCCAACAACCGGCCCTTCAAGGGGAACTGTATTGATGATGTGGCCCCCTGGTGAAAATGAGTTTGACACCCCTGCTCTAGAGCTACCAACCAACCACCAAACTGAGAGCTACTTGTCTGATACAGACTTTTATTTAAAGGCAGAATGTGGCATCCTTTTGCAAATTAAAATACATTTAGGAATGCCAACTTATCATAGTGTCTTATATACAGTATATAGTTCTACAGTTGAGTGCTGAGATGTCCACAGAGCACACTGTCTTTGACTTGTTTTTTTAGGCTTTGGATATTTCCCATGGTTCTTAACAGTATAACACTGGAGGTAAAATTGATATAAACACTGTTTTTGGAAGCAATACATTTATTCCATCCAAGTGTGAGGATTGGTCAACACTGTGCAAGACAAGTCGTAGATTGAAATCAGTCAAATGAGCTATAGTCACATGTGGAGAATGCATAAATTGTGATGATTCTTTGAAAATATGAGAGGGTCTTTTTATGATATTTAGTTTCATCAAATCATCAGCACTCACTTCCAATAAACCTGGTATTCTGTCATTCTTCCAGTCAGGACCCTGCACACTGCATATGACATCATACAAGAATAAGAACTGTAATGATAATACTTTCTTCCCTCTGCTAGGACACATACAGTGGAAAGTTGAAGTCATAATAATGGTGGGACTTTCTGAGCCCTTTAAGCTGTTGGCCAGAGGAGAGGGACCAACGGAGAGTGGCTACAATTATGCAATGGAAAAAGACAGAGAAGAGAGAAATGAGAGAGGAAAGTATTATTTAAAAGAATGGAAAACAGCACTATGGGAAAACCTGGCACTTTTAAAATAAGGTGAGAGCTTTTTTTTCTTTGTCTTTTTTTTTCTTAAAATTGTGACGTGTGAGATGAGTTTTCCAGGAGGAGGGGTGCTGCTATACTGCTGTCTTTGGCCAATCAGTTTGTCCAACCTCCACCACAGATGAGAAGCAACACAAAAGCAGAGCAGTGGGCCAGTCTTGTGGTACACAGTGCTGCTCTGGGAAAAAGCAACACGGCGCCTGGAAAGTAAGGTTATGTCATTTATCCCACGTGATGCTGTGTGTTGTGGTCCGCTGCCATGGTGATGCTAAAGATCATAATGAGGATGATAATAGTAAGGGCAGTGGAATTAAAAATTAGAGAAAAATAGTGTTGAGTATGGTTGAGAATGGACACAATCCAGGTCAACACTGCTAGTCTCTAAAGCTGAGGAATTCCACCTTTTCTCTCTTTGTCATCATGGTATGTCTGCATACGTTCACATGGTCTCAGACCCAACCACCTCTCCTCAGCACCATCCAAAGCTAATCTAGAAGAATGAAAGAAAGAATCAAAATCCCAACACTGGTTAAAAAATCTAATGTTCAGAATGAATTGACCATAAAGAATGGGGTATTAATAATAATAATATAATATACTTAAAATAGTATAATTAAAATTGTATGATGACAAAACCTACATTGAACAATATAAAATCAACTTGTTGAACAAACTAACAAAAAGGTCATGTCTGTGACAGTACTAATTTTTTGTTTTCCAAATTTTGACCAAAAAGTGAGCTTCTCAGAAATATCATGGACACTGTCGTCTGACTCTCCTGTTTGTGATGTGCCACACAGATTTGGACTGCATGGACTTCATGTTATGTTCATGTAGCCATGCTTATACATTTTAAGGCATAACATTGTCCTGAGAAGTTCTCTGTTTGCAAAGACTTCTACCCCGTCTTCTCACCCAAACATGCACCTCTAACAATACTTTGCTAATCTACACATAAAGGTAACCCCAAAAAGTAATTGTTTCATTTTCAGCTTTGCCTAGGGACCGTACACACTTTTTTTGCCTGTGGTACAGCCCTCATTTCTAAATAATGAATAGGGTAACATTAGCGAATGGAAATTCTACGCACCATCCTGTATGAAAGAGCAGAAAGAGGTGACATGTAAAGAAAAGTAAATATTTTTTAGGCAGGCTGAGGCAGGTCTGAGTTTCTTCATTCCTCTTCCCAGCTGCGCAGTCAGGGATGAATGCAGCAGCTGGGAGGAGTTCTTCAAAACAGTTTTACACTCATCACTGTGTTGCCATGCAGGGATCACGTCACTGTGCTACAAACAAAAAATATACAGGAAAAGTTCTACAAGCAAGAGGAGGTGATTGTAATTCAAGGGAAAAAAAAGAAAACTGACAACACTTGGTGAGTGAAGATAGATAAAAAACTTTGAATCTTTTTTTTCCGTTCTGTGAAGTGAAGGTGGAGAAATGCACAAGTCATCAATCAACACATTTCCCAGTTTAAAAAGGCCCAAAAGGATATGGCTGTGGAGCCCCTATTTCTATCACACTGCTTGGGAGATTACAGTGACATGTTTTGGAAGAAGAATGAGTTATAAAGGAGGATTTGTCTGTGTTACTGTGTGAGGAAGTCAAGAGCGACAGACACGTGATGGTGGTGTAGAACGTGTCAAATCGTGGTGAGGGGCGTTAAAGTGACAGATGGGTTGATGTTAGAGACCCCCTCCCTACCTTCAACCTATCAAGGATCTGACCACTGTCATCCCAACATGCTGAGCCTGTGCACATATTTTTATTTCCAACACAGTGCTACCAAACTAAAATTTACCAACTTACTAACTTGGCCTGTTTAGTTGTACACCATGCTTGTAAACTCAGTATTTTATTGTTCTGCCGTTCACTGTCCCACAGATGGAAGAAGACACTTTTTTTTGCAGTAAATGAAGTGAAATTGGATATTTTACAGTACATCTGATGACCTCTCTTGGTGAGGTGGCACACTGGTCTCCAGGACAGCCAACATTGAGATATTTTAATATAGAAGATTAGATTAGAGAGGCAAGGATGGTATCAGGAAATTATGGGGGGCCTCAAAGGAGACCAGTGGACGTAGTAAGGGAATACATAGAGGTGATTGGTCTAAAAGCAGATGAGGCAAAAGATGGTGGTGGGATGGACGATGATGATCCATTACACTGACACCTACAGGAAAAAGAAAGACAAAAAGACAGCTATTTTAACCCTGTTTTATTAGCCAATGTCTTTATCTATTGAGTTTTTCTCTGAATATGGGTGTTAATTATAAAAACTGCTAACTTCTTCCTTTGATGATAGTTTATGACTATTGAAGGTTTATTGTCTTTTGTCACTTAAATACATGATGGGTACACGATGCGAAGAGGGCATAGGCCACATGGGCAACCATTCACACTTGCATTTATAACGGTTAATAGATAGATTAAATGTGAATAATAATCCTAATCCTGTATGTTTTGGACCTGAAGAAATCCCACACACAGGGAGACTGGATCAAACCAGCCACCAGTGGCCTTTTTCCTACAGGGCAGGATTGCTTCTTCCCACCACTTCTTCCACTGTTTTTTGTAAATGGTTCCAGTGTCAATCATATAAAGTTCTTTTAAAACACTTTAATTCCTTTGCAAAGATTGAGGTCAGGGAAAGGCTTTACGCAGCAGTACGGAGAGAGAAATTCAGTTCGAAGGCATTCATTTGTAAAACTAACCTGTTATAGAACCATGATGAAATTGTAAATATGGATTTGATGAAAAATGAGGATTAATATTAGAATCATTGTCTGATGCACCTCGTCTCTTAATACTCAATTTCAGTGGAAAAGGTCAGCAACAGATTCAGGGGAAGAATTTTAAAAGCTGGATCTTTTAGACTTTGCAGCAAATTAAAAAAACCCATCATAAGTAAATAAAGGGCAGAGATGAGATTCTGAGGAGAAATAATAGGGAGAGCAAAACGTGCCGAAGCACTGAATGCCAGCAGCATTATGAAACAGTGAAAAAGAGACTTGGCATGAACGCTCTGTACAGTCTAACAGCTTTGGCCTTGATAGGACGAGGAGCCTGAAGGCAACCCAAGCTTTGCATCTCACTTGTATCCATTACCACTTCATGTACACACAGACAGACAGTCACACTGTGTGCCAGTGCAGCACTGTAGGCCCAAGTCCAGCCTGTCGCTGTCAGAGCTCAGTGCTGGCAGGAAGGAAGGAAGGCTTCATGCCAGACGGGTGTCTTATCTGCCAGCTAAATGGAACAAAGCCCAGCCCTGTGGCTGTGGCACTGGAGCCATCGCTGACCACTCACTGCATGCCACTGCTTTGTAGGGAAGTACACAACACAATGCACTGTGGAGTTACAGTGGTATTGATCTCATTTTGAAGAGAATCTGTGATCAGCGCTGCAGCCACACCTTGAGCAGGATGACATGTTCTCTCTGTTTAATACATTTATATTGGCTCCAGTTAATCTACAATTAATCTAGGTTCAGTTGTATTAGTTGAGTTTAAAGCTGGTCGTCAGCTGGCTCCTGATTACATACGATGAAGCGCTGCTTGAAGACTGTTTGTCATCGTGCCCTTTGTATCCATTCATACACAGTAATGTCTAATAATTTCTTCTTGCCGATTTAGCCACAAATGAACCTTGACCAATTCTGCAGCTCAATAAGGGTCTCATTTTGGGGGGGGGGAGGGGGGGGGGCATGAAGAGGAACATTCAGGGCAGATAACTGAGAGAAACACACTGTTACTGACCTCATCGTACCAGTCATCCAATGACCTTAAGATTCGGAAGTGGGCCAGGATTTAGGACTGAGGCCGTTATGTTCCAAACACAGGGCTTTCAATAGCAATTATTATCCAGATGTAGAGTACATTTCTCCTAGTTATATGGGTTCAGAGCTAAACATATTTATGTCAACAGTTAGATAGAGGGTTCTTCAGGTTTCACTAAAGGGGGAAAAAGTCAGTCTTTGTGTATCTAATATTTATCATCATAATAATCTATACTGACCGTTGAAATGTTCTTATCACACAGTCCTTTTTTGGTCATGTTACCCACACGGAGTTTGTTTTAAAGACTCACCAGAGTGCACCAGAGAAGAGAATATTTTATATGTTATTTGTTTTGATAATTTTGTCATCTACAAAGTGCAAAAAAGGCAGTTAAACTCGCTGTTCAGAACAAAGCGGTGAGCCACGAGATGCCTTGGATACCCTTTATTTTACTCCTATTCCTTTATACTAGGGATTCCCCAAGAGTGGTGCGAACACCCCTGGGGGTGCGCGAGCTGCTACTAGCATGCTTGATTGATGCATGATAAAAAAATGTCATTGCACTTTTTTTGTGAAATTCAAATTCAAAAACTGGCATTTTAATTAATAAATAAATGCATGCTGTATACGTATGTTATGCATTCTGGTTCTTTGAATTAGGGGATGTAGAAGTGGATGCATGACCAAAAAAGTTAACCTATGCTGGTTGCTTGTTTCTCTCAAAATGTTAATTTTTTTGGACTCTCTCGTCTTTGTCCCTCTGCATGTTGAATAGAGTTTTAATTAGTCACAAAGCCAAATTGGTTAGTTATTGTTTCTTTTCAGAATGTGTGTGTGTGTTTCTGGAAATAGGGTTTGGTTAATCAACCCCGGGGTTGTTTGTAGCTGTGGGTAAAACTCCATGGACCCAGCTGGATAATTAAACACAGTCTAAAGCAGTCACTAAATTCAGCATGAATCATACCCATGGTTTAATCAGCAAGGACATCTTCCCACAGATGTTGCGAGGAAGCCACTGCACTGAACACAGCTTGGAATTTTTAAAGGATTCACATGTAAAAAAATGAAGGAAAAAAAAGTGTTTTTGTAGTTGGTCACCTCACCTTGCTCAGTATTCAAGGTTTGTGTTCTTTTTTTCTGTTTGTTCGGATTTTACCATTCTCTTTTGCTTTTATGCATAAACTCGTCTTCTGAAAAGGGTTCCGCTATTTCACTTAAGTGTATTGTCGACTTTCTTCGTCCTGGCTGACCTCTGGTCGCTCCCCTTTCTCTTGGCATTCTGGTGCAGTTACAATGGTATTTGGCTAGGGGGCGCCACGGGAACAGCAAATTGCTTCATAACTGCTGGCGTTGAACTTTCTGTGGGCACATGACCTGTTGAGACTGGAACTCTGACTGATTATTTCCTGTCAGGTATTTAATCATGTCAACACATAGAATATTAAATAAGTAAATGAGAAGTTATCTCCTTTTGAAACGCATGTATCAACACATTGAGTGCCTTTTACCAAAACTAAAAAAAAAGAGTATTTACTGTTTTTTGACACAAAGAGCATAAAAGACAGTGGTTTTACAAGAATGCAGTAAATAAGGAGAAAAAAAATACAAATTGTCTTGAATCACTGCTAATTTGACTGCCATCATTTGACATCTGTCCGTAAGAAAATATATAATTTCTCTCTTTATTTTTCTCTCAAGGTCACCAACACACAAGGCTTGTTCATTGTTGCCAAACAGTTTCAATAGATTTGAGCAGAAGCGAAGCTCAATTTGTCTTGTCTCATGGTCTCAAGATACCCCACTCTTGCTGCCTCTCTTTCTCTTACATACGTAATATTCTCTATCCTTTAAAAACAAGGGTAAATAAAAGGGTTCATGGTACATTTCTAACATAGTAGGTTTCCAGATCTACTAGACCAGATTTTAGCCCTGCAATGTCAGCACATCTGAACTGAGGAGTTTCTTTAGTTTAGGTCATGGAGCAGCATGGTTTCTGTTGTAGTTAAGTCTATATTTAGCACCATGTCTCTGTATAGCTGGCTTTTAACAACACATGATTAGCTAATGCCAGTGAACTTCGTTTCAAATTGCAAAATAGCACCAAAGAATTATTGCAGCATTTTATTTCTAAATCTGAGGTGCATAGACCAGCATTAAACCACCAGGGGGCAACTTCACTGGATGTCTATGACTCTATTTATATGGAGGTCCACTGTATGGGAATATCAAACCACTTTTAACATTATTTATAATGTCTGCTTGTTTCAAGTCATATGGAGCAGGACATGATGTATATTTTGCAAATCATAATTTAATATAAAGTAATGCATATTAAAACTACCTGTAGGTAGACTGACTAGATCTGACTATTTGATTGACAGTTGGGACTGTCCAGTAGAGGTTGAGATCCAAGCAATGTCTGTAAACTTACAAATTTAAAGAATGTGCTACTGTCCTACTATGCTTTCAAGTCTGCTCCCTTTGACCAGGTAGTATATACAGAAAAAGTTATGTTACTGTCTGATAATAAAAGTAGTTTCCTAACTTGCACAACCACCAGAGGGCAACTCAGGCCAGGACGCAATTTAAATTGAAGAAAGAAAAACAGATATGAGAAACTGAAACCAGTTTTTAACCTAATTAATAATTAACCCTAAATGGGGAGGAACATACCTTTCTTTATTTTATTTTAATAATTAGCCATATAAAGAGGACAGGACATTTGGATGGACAGGCAGATTACATTGTTTACATCAGTGGATGTCTTGTACCAAAAAAGCAAAATGGATTCTCAAACTAAAGGCTACGAGTTGCATTAGGGAACCTCTGGTGGTTTTAGTAACTCCAAAGGATTTTAGTATCTGTTGATAGTTTAACTTTTTTAATGGAGCAAACTATCAATTTTGTAAATTGTGACCATATAGGTTAATAACTGGTACGGCATCCAAGTTGAATTGAACCAACAGGGGGCGACTCTTATGGAAACAGTCACCAGTGTATGTCACATCTGAATATATGTTGGTTTTGTAACTTATAAGGCGGCGCATCCAAAAAGAGTTGGGTGAAGGTAATGTTTGTCGAATTGCGTAAAAAAAATAGCTTGTGTTCGAAACCATGTCGCTACGACCATTTCTTATAACTAAAATCTATTTCATGAAGCTACATAATAATCTAGGTCTGTAGCTGAAAATACAACTGACTTTAAAAACTTCTTCTCTGCAGGGTAGCACACATGGATGGCGGAGCGGGGTAGGAGGGCGTTTGTGTTCGTCGAGGAGGTTGAGTTGGGGGGGGGTGACGGCTTGTTCCTGGAAGAGCCCAGCCTGCCTGCTTGCCTGCCTGCAGAGTCACTCACATTCCTGGCCGGGATTCAATGACTGAGCCAGACACACAAACAGAGAGAGAGAGAGGGAGTGGGTGAGAGAGGTAGAGAGGGAGAAGGAGGAGGAGAGAGAGGCCGGGCTCTCAGCTCCTCTCAGACTCCTCATCTCCATACAGTCAGAGTGAACTGCGGGGGCAGACGGAACGGAGACAGCGCTGCAGTCCTCGACAGCGGACACTCACCGCCTCAGAACACGGAATTCTCACCGAACGACGCTGTCGACCCGGCGT
>NC_024316.1:4975898-5011070 GCF_000523025.1 Cynoglossus semilaevis | reverse complement strand
CGGGGATGGGGGGGCGGGGGAGGGGGGGGTTTGTGTTCGTCGAGGAGTTTGAGTTGGGGGGGGTGACGGCTTGTTCCTGGAAGAGCCCAGCCTGCCTGCTTGCCTGCCTGCAGAGTCACTCACATTCCTGGCCGGGATTCAATGACTGAGCCAGACACACAAACAGAGAGAGAGAGAGGGAGTGGGTGAGAGAGGTAGAGAGGGAGAAGGAGGAGGAGAGAGAGGCCGGGCTCTCAGCTCCTCTCAGACTCCTCATCTCCATACAGTCAGAGTGAACTGCGGGGGCAGACGGAACGGAGACAGCGCTGCAGTCCTCGACAGCGGACACTCACCGCCTCAGAACACGGAATTCTCACCGAACGACGCTGTCGACCCGCCGTTGAGCCCTTCTTCTTCCCGTTGTGTGAGCGTGTGTTTGGGAAGTCGGAACACTCACACGGAACTTTCTCAAAGTTTGGAGACGAGTCTTGGTCTTTTTCTTCAGATATGGACAGTCGGCGAGTCTTTGAGGGAAGCGACTGGCCGCCGTTCACTGCTGCTGTAGCCATCAACTCGCCTCGTGTGGGACTTATTTAAAGAAAGAAAAAACTGGATGTTTGATGAAGCGTTTCGACCTTTTCCTGAATTTTACCGGGACACTGTGGATTTACCAGACACCGGGACGGATTGGTTTTCGTGATTCGACGTCGCAGGGAAGAGTTCGCGTTTGCAAAGTTGCTGCAGGAAAAACATGGAGACAGTAAGTCGTCAGAGCTTCCAGCCTCATCCGGGACTGCAACAAACTCTCAAGCAGTTTCACCTCAGCTCCATGAGCTCCCTGGGAGGACCGGCGGCTTTCTCAGCCCGGTGGCAACATGAGCTCCTCTTCAAGAAGGACGGTAAAGAACCCGAGCCGGTGCTGCAGCATCTGCCGCCGCCGGTAATGCCTGGCCCGCTTTTCATCCCGTCTGACCGCTCCACGGAGAGGTGCGAGACGGTGCTGGAGGGAGAGACCATCTCCTGCTTCGTGGTTGGCGGCGAAAAGCGCCTGTGTCTGCCGCAAATCCTCAACACGGTGCTGCGGGACTTCAGCCTGCAGCAGATCAACTCCGTGTGCGACGAGCTGCACATCTACTGCTCCCGGTGCACGGCGGACCAGCTGGAGATCCTCAAAGTCATGGGGATCCTGCCCTTCTCTGCCCCTTCCTGCGGCCTCATCACCAAGACGGACGCCGAGCGGCTCTGCAACGCCCTGATCTACGGAGGCGCCTACCCGCCGCGCTGCAAGAAGGAGCTGAGCAGCGGAGGCTCGCTGGAGCTGGAGATCACCGAGAGAAGCTTCAAAGTCTACCACGAGTGTTTCGGCAAGTGCAAGGGCTTGTTCGTGCCGGAGCTCTACACCAGCCCCAACGCAGCTTGCATCCAGTGCATGGACTGCAGACTTATGTACCCGACCCACAAGTTTGTGGTGCACACTCACAAGGCGCAGGAGAACAGAACTTGCCACTGGGGCTTCGACTCAGCGAACTGGAGGGCGTACGTTCTCCTGAGCCAGGATTACACGGGCAAAGAGGAGAAGGTGCGTCTGGAGCAACTCCTGGACGAGATCAAGGAGAAATTCGACTTCGCCAACAAGTACAAAAGGAAAGCTTCGTCTAAGGTGAGTTGCTCTTTAAGACTTCTACAACACCGCAAATACACACAGCACCGGTTTGCTCTAATTAACGTGCATGGGTGGTCATTTACTTTTAAGGTTAGTTTGGCTTGGTTTTGAATGTTTGTTTCCTTCAGCTGTCAACAACACTGATCTGAGTGTGTTGTTCAAAGTTTTTTTTGTTTGACCAAATCAACCCTCCCGTTTGTCACCTGCTGTAGTTGGTTAAATACAAACTATATAATATATCTAATTATTGTCTACTCTTAAAGGGACACGTTTTTAGTACATGCACACTTTTCAAAATTTGATCTATATGCAAAAATGTCTCATCAGCTTGACAAAGACAAACTGTCTCTAAAAATATTTTACATGATTAAGCAGTGTAGAAAGTGTGAATAATAAAGAACACTCAAAATCAAACAAAACAATTTTCCATCAAGTAACAACTAATTAAGAAAATACATATACTTGCAAAATTGATAGTCTAAGTCGAGTGGGTATTTTCATTATTAAATTTGGAATGAAACGTCTTGTCGCCCCCCCCCCAGACTTTTTTCCAGTAAGACTCATTGAGATAACGTTTTATCCAACTCCACCAACAGCAGCAGCTTGATCACAGTGTGCCCCCCCTCGACTGCCCCCACTAGATGAAAACTTACGCTCCTTAAAATCAGTTTCTCTGCATTTCACGAGAAATGTATGTCTCTGGTGCAGATACGCTTTAGTCCGTGGTCTGTGGAAATCCCAGCCGATGGCTGAGATTGCTGTCTGTAGAGATGACTGATAAATGAAAGGAATATTCTGTCTGCACACTCTGTAAACAAGACCAGGACTTGTGTCATCATGCGGATGTGTCATACTGTATGTCATGCGTCTGTCTGGGCCAGAGCGTCGCCTTCTTCCTGTGGGGAAACCACTATCTGTATTATCTGGTCATCATTGCCATATTGTTGCTAATTGGGCCTCATCCAGGAGTGACAACAAAACGCCTCTGGTGGTAATAAAGTCATTATTTGCCTGTGAAACACCTCTCAGGCTGACTGTAATGGCTCTGCACTGTAAATACACTTTCATTTACCAACAAATGGCTCAATGGGAAATGGTAAACATCATCAGGGAGGAGTATGCAGACCAAACACCACCTCAGTGCAAGTGTGGAAACAAGTTTTCCTGCTTACTTTCAACTAGTTAAACACACACACACACACTCTCACACAAATACACCCACAATCAGAATTTTTTTTTCTTTGCAAGCCAGACGTCTTTAGGACTTTTATTTTTCGGCTGCAGTTGTGCATGTACAGCAGCAGTAAAATTAGCAAATGTCTCGATTAATTTCTGTAAGCGTACGTGTGTGGGTGTCTGTTTGTGTCTGTGAGTGTGTGTGTTTATGTGTGTGTTCCTCTGGGATGTGATGTACTTGGTCAGCAGTTGCACTCATCCAATTTATTTTTAACTGAAAAGTTGCTGTTGTATTGTATGCATGCATGTATATGGGTGTGTTCCAAAGTAAAGGGACAGTATGTGAATTTTGTCTTTGTTCCTGTTTCACCAGTGTTGCTGTCTGTGTTTAAGGCTTTTGTTTTGTTGGGTTATTTTTATGGCTTTTTTGGTGATTAGGAAGTAAAAACAAAACAAAATTTATCAAAGAAATGAATTTGAATGTTGCGAGTTTTGGTTGCAAAATAGTTGGCTGCTGGTTTCAGAAGACTTTGGTATAGAAACATCTTTGTGGAAAAAAAGCTGCTTCTCACCTGATCTGGTTTGCTCCTAAAATAAACCTATAAACCCTGGCTTTTTAAACTAAATGAACAGTAGCCTAGCATTTCTATAGACTATGTGGAGTTGCTTTTGAGTCCAGTAGAGCTCTGCTTCTCTTCATTGAAGCTATGGGTGGCTAAGTCCATTTCTTGTATGTACTCTATGGAAGGCCATTCTCTTTATGTCCATGTATAATTAAAACATGAGTGTCTGCAACAAGCTCTGCACTGTTTAATCTGGTTTGCAGCACCTTCTCCTTTTTGCTTCTCGCACAGTCTGACTGTAAAGAAGAAGGAAGGGATTAAGACCTATTTTGGATGTTCAGTCAGGAGTCTGCAGACAGTATTTGGGTGGTAGTCTGATAAAAAGAATTTCACCCCCAACCCTACCTTTGGGAGGGGGAAAGGCTAGTGTGGCCATTTGCATGAACTGTTACACATGAATGGAGTTGATGAAGCAGGGTTTAGAAGTATTGTGGTGGAAACATAATATGATCCCAACAAAGGGAAGCATTCAGCAAACATCGGGACTCCCCTTCCCCCATTTTCCCTTCAAAACATCCACCTAACTCAGGCCAACCACCCACCTCTGACACACACACACTCCTCATCTCATCTTTCCTGCAGTCTGATTGAAACCAGAGTGGACGTTTGGGGGAAGAAGACTTGCACCAGCTAAATTGTTTTTAAGAAGTTCCCTTCTGCTCCACACTGAGGCATCGTTCAGGGAATGTGCAGTAGAAAGAGAAATCAGAGAGGGACTCTTAAAGTCCCGAAGAGTGCCAAAGTCCTGCCATGCATGGTGAATACCTACTCTTGGCACACACTTTCTTTCAGACTCGAGTGGGCACACCTCGAGGACCCCCATTTTCAGGGGGCCTCTTCTATTTTTACAAGTGCCGACGGGGCACCCAAGTGTTAAGCCTGAGGCTCATTTTGAGCTTCTCCCCTGCTTTTTAATTCGTCTCCTCCTTTTCATTCCTCAAGTACCCTGTTTCAAGAAACGCTAATGAAGGAATACATGCTGGGAAGGAGTTAAGGAAAATTGCTAAACTTCCCGCTACACAGCTCCCTGTTGTCAGCACTTTTTTTTTGCACAGCCCAGGCACTTTGAAAAGTTCTGAGAGGATATTGGAGCAAAGTGTTAAGACGGCGATTTACCTTTGAGCACCAGAGAAAAATGCCATCATCTGCTCACTGGAGCTGAAAGTCTGTGTGAATACTAATGAGGTAGTTGCAAAAGTCCTAGTGGCGGTCTTGAATACAGACAGACACAGGAAGTGATAATGCTGCACTTCCCTTCTTGCAGACTCTCTTATGAGGTCCTCCCCCCTGAGCAGACACCCATTTGAACCACAGGCCATTTGAAAATAGGAAAACAGCTTTTTTTTTCTTTTTTTTTCCTGATTTTACAGCGGGCCTGTATTTGCGGAAGAAGCATGAGCTCACTTTCTGCTCTTATCTTGGAGGATGTGAACCAGAGCAGCGATTGTAAGTGGCAAGAAGCGGCAAATGAAGTTAGCTATTGAATTGTTCAAATGGATTTATATGCCGTGGGTGTGGAACACTTCTCTGACTCGCTCTTGCCAGGCCCTTGTCTGCAAGTCTTTAAGGATTCTGGCTGGTACACATGTGGGTGGCACACATAATCAGTGGCTTTCCACATCAGGATGTTTAGATAAGGATTGCGGCGGCAGATTTAGTGTGTTGCTAACTTTATAATTAACCCTCAAGATGATGAGATGTCTACGCAGTCAGTAGAAAGGGAATGCTGGGAGTTCACATCAGAATTTATTTTCTCTGGTGCCTATATGAGTAGTAGTAAACCTCAATTTTGTTAATCAGTGGTAGTGTTGAATGTATTTCTTCATGAGGTGGATGATTGGATTTAAGGATGATGTTTATGATGATGATGATGTTCGATACAATTCAGTAAAAGAAAAGTTAAACATTGAAAAACAAATTAACCAATTGCTAAAAGTCAAAATGGCAAAACAATGCTAAACAAAAACAATATGGGGGAAAAACAATGCAATAGGGATTTACTATTGACATCAACAATGCTAATAAAAAGCCCTAGAAAAACAATATAAGAAACTTTAAACAGAAACTCACAAAGTCCTATAGCTTTCAGATGCATTTTCATAAAGTTAGGTCGGTATTTTTGGGTCTTGTATTCAGCCTAGTGTGTTATTGTAGTGAAGTAGCGACGCTGCGCCTCTCAGGGCATTGGAGTTCATAACGACCTGTTTGTACACATTTGGACATTTTCTCTGTGCGCGTTAAAGAATTCAACAAGAGCAACAAGAAAGACTAGAAACCATGATTATGCTGTAAATGCCGCCCTCTGTGTTGCAACAGTGACTTCCTGTACATTCCTACATACTGTCATTTTCTGCAGCTGCACAATAATGTAATAGTACAGAACAATTGCCCATCATTAGTTGTGTTTTATAATACATCATTGCACACAAATATTTGGCTGCACAGAAACTCAAAACTTTGCTGCATTACTTTTTACAACCACCCCCACCCCTGAGATACCCCTGCGGCTGCTCAAGATATCTGGCTTCCAGCAGAAGGGACTGCTTGTTTTAAGAATAAGGTGGAGCTGCGGCTGGCTCTGTGGTGGTGGTGTGGGGGGCTTGGAGGAAGTGAACTCCCCAAGGGAATATGGGCCCATGTCCTGCTTTATATGCAAGGTGCAGTGTTAGCTAACCCTTCTGACAGCCAGCTACGTCCACCCAGTGGACAGGACATAAGCTGCTGGCTGTACTCTGCAATGGCAGCCGAGGGAATAATTGTATTCTGTTTTCATGACGGTGTTGAAGCTGCTAACATTTCCTGCAGCGATTCTTCCGATAGAGAAGTTTTTCAAGCACGTTTTTATGTCGTGTCTTGCTGTCTACCCGCTCAAATAAAAAAAAAGTCCTAGTAATCAAGCGCATAGGATGGATGGTAGTACCACGTCCGAGAATTAGAAGGGAATTAGAAATGGTACTCTAAGCTTCTCTTTTCCTCTCTTCTCTCTCTCTCTCTCTCTCTCTCTCTCTCTCGCTCTCTCTGCTCCAATTTAATTATGTCTGTATAATGAGTTATGTTGCATGGCCATGCCGCCAGTCTGGGTTCCTAATGGAGGGCACTCAGTCAGTGCTAGCTGTGAGGCATGACTGAAGGCCAGGCAGATCAATGCCGTATTGACATCAGAGTGTCTTTATGTCAGGTGTGATTGAAAACTCCATTACTTCTCCAGCTGAGTTAAACCAAAGTGACAGATTGACACAGTGAGTGTTTCTCCTCAGTGGATTTCACTTGCCGGTTGGTTCTGAAAGATATGATGTATTTCCAAGTGCAATGAGGTCGTTTGTGTTGGAATGTACTTACTGGAATAATGCAGCTGAGCAAAAACACATGCATGTGAATCTAGGTTGCAGCAGTTAAGTTAAAATCACATCTTTTGGGTGAAAGGTCAATGGAAAAAAGTTGTCTTCTCTCATTTTGTTATTTTTTTGGGTCTAATCTTTTAATGAAAGCAGGTTTACTTGGTAGCAAAGTTCACACTTTGCTACTTTGGTAAGTATGTGACCTGGAGGACTGTTAAACTTCTTGCTAATAGTGAAGCGAACTGTTCCTGGATTTAACTTTAGATTATGAACTTTAACCTAAAGCATAAAAAACATTAATATTCAAATATAAAATCACAGTGATATTTGGCTGTTGGGCCGCACAATTTAGAAATTTAAAAGTTTAAAAATTGATGTAATGAAGACAGTGAGCATTGCCTTCTGATGTACCTTTAAACAGCCATGTCGCTAGGTGTTTTTCCACTGCAGCTGCAGCTACGACAAACATGAGACACAGACAAGTGAGAGAGCATCATAGGTTATAAAGAGTGTTGTGTTGTCTGGAAAAATCCTTTCAAATGGCTGCCACTGAAGTAGCAGTGGAAAATGAATTAAAAGCAGTGATTCTTTTTATACAGCATGTCTCCCTGCCAGGAGCTGTTTATATCAAAGCCTGTAAAGCATGCAAACAAATGGGGATTTTCCCAGCCGCTATCAAGTGATACTGCACAATGGATGAAAGAATGTGGAAAGTAGTATGTTTGCGATTGTTTGTCATGCGACTCTAATGTTACAGTCTTTTGGCAGGCAAAGCAGTAACACATCTAATGTGTTTTCTTTTTGGAAAAAACATCCAAATTACTGCAGTGGATTTTGAAAATAATTTCTCCAAGAACCAAACGTTGTTAGATGTTATAAGCCCAGTAAGTAGCAATAATTTAGCCGAATTTTATTCAACATTGGCTGTTTTTCCTGCAGCTTCTCCTTTCACAAAAACATCTTTGTGTTTCTCAAGGTCTGAAAACGCAGTCCGTTAATATTGTTGTTTTTTTTTTTTAAATTTAAGTGAATCATGCAGAGGTTCAGAGGGTAATTCAGATCAGTGTTCACCACCACTCCTTTTAGCTAATAAATTAAAAAAAAACACAAAATGATAAGTAAATAGTAGTAGAAGAAAAAAAATCACAGAACACAGATGAGAGTAGTTGAAGCCATTGTCCTCCATTGTCTTTCTCCAGCTTCTCTGCTGTTCTCCCATCCCCCAGTAGAGTCTCCATGAGACAATAGAGAATGAGGAGTTGACATCATGACATACAGGGATACGTCATGAAGCCGATGACGCCATCGTTGAAGAGGATATTAAGAAGATTTCTTTCGTTCTTTTAAATTTAAACCAAAGCTGCTAAACAACATTACTATGTTACGTTACATTTTGTAGGATTGCAAGGTAAAAAAATCAATGACTTAAAGTGTAGTTTAGATGTGATGTAAGATTCCTTCAGAACTACCGTGTGAGTATGTATTGCTTTTTTGTTTTGATATCTAATGGTGCTGTAGCAAAGTACAAACTCCCAATAGGTACGAATGATCTCTTGTAACACTCAGGTTAGTTGTTTGTGAGCCTTCACCCATGGTTCCTTGTCTTTACTTTCTTCTTGTCTATTTCTTCAGCAATAATTTGGTTGGTGTTGTTAGACAAAGTCAGATAAATATCAAGCAAAAAGAAAGACATAATGGTCTGATCAAGTACTTAATGAAAAGCTAGCTAACAGCTAAAAGTAGAGGGAGACAGTGTCTTCAGGCTTTGCTTGGACTGTCCTGCTGGATGTGATATTTGTGGTTGTAGACTCTCAGTGGTGTTCTCCCACCTATACAACCCTCGGTTCAACTAAGATGAGGGGGTTGGAGACGCAGCTCCCATCTAGGAGTAGTACTTGATGCTGAATGTGGTCTGCATCCATGCATGCGAGTTGACTATAAGTCAACTGAAGGACTGCACGCAAAGCTTGTATCTAATGTGTTTGAAGAGCCTGCACAGAAATTAAGTATTCATACAGTAGTAGTCATAAAATAGATAAAGCGTGAAACTAACCAGCACACTTAGCTTCCAGGGGCTATTCTTAACTCCAGAAAGAATACCTGGTTGGATCATTTCTCCAACATGGCAGAAGAAAAAACTCGTTGACCTTCCTACAGTGTTGCGTGGGAAAGGGGCCCACCTACAGTCAGATGGTGCAATATAAGGTCTGACTGGGTCATTGGCTTGTGAACGACACTGTCATTTTTCTTTTCTTTTTTTTTTTTTGCATGCATTCAATATTGATGGTGGGTTACCATAGGCAGTGAGGGCCGATGTGTTTATTTAATGAGGGGGTCTTTGAAATATTCATCAACCCACATGGCACTGTAATACCAGCTTTTGCCTTAACTACACATCCCCAGGCACCACCCTGTCACCTTTAGTCTGCTTTAATCTGGCCCCATGGTTAATTTACCCATTATGCACTTGTTTTTGACCAGTTGAAAAATCTTCTAGCTGCACAAATGACTATGGTGTCAATAACACTAGTACATATTATATGTTAAGGCAAGAATAAAGACGTTAAAATAAAGTATTATATTGTTATATTTCTAGTTGCCCACTTTACATATAAAACCATAATCAGTCAGTTAACGCCAGGCTTATTTGGAGATGCCTCCAAAAGCTGCATCTTGCAGCTCAGGCTCCATTTGTGTTAAGATAATGAACAGTTTATCACAGAATCAAAATCTACAGCTGTGATGGGGGAGGGGGTGCACGGAGGGGGAGGAGAAGGAGAGGTTGGAACATCAGCCTTGTGCAGAAACAATGGGAAATTGGAAGAGTATGCAGTAGCATCATAGGTGGTGCCAGAATTAACTGCACTGGTTTAAAGATGACAGATTAAAGCTGAAACATCAGACTGGATGGAGTGGGATTAGAGAGGAGAGGATGGGGGTGGGTGGTCCACACTTTGTGCTGCGTCAGCCCAGGAGCATGCTTTTGTGTATGACTGCAGCGCTGTCCTTTGGAGTCATCTCCCCACCCCCCACCTCTGCATCCATATGTTTGAAAGAGCAGCCAGCGCCACACGACCTTTCCTGGCTAAAATAAAGAGCTGACCTGCCTCACCCCTTTGCCTCTCTAAAAACACAGGCGGCCAATTGCGTGCTGCAGTGCGTGTCCCAGGGGGCAGATGGCTGTCAGACGAAGGAAGATCGCACACACACACACACACGCTCACAACACCAGTGAGCCTTCAGTTCTATCCACCAAATTAAATACTGGCAATGAAATACAGTGGAATGAATGTGAGTGTGATAAATGGTGCGATCAAATGGGCTTTGAAGATTTCAGTGAAAGATTTTGGCCTCAGCCACTAAAAATCTGCACAGGAGACACATGGAATCATTTGAATAGCAAAGGTATCCTACGCCTCATTTAGAGTGTGATTGTGCATGGGGCTGGTGGAGCATATGATTTGCAGTTGCTTATGTGTGTAATTTTTTGTCTGTGAGTGTGTGTGTGTGTGTGTGTGTGTGTGTATGTGGGTGCTTGTTTGTGCCTGGATCAGCTGTAGGAACTGTAGGAGGAGATTAGCATGAGCCTACTGCCTACTCATTTCCATCCCCATCTGCCTGTCTCCCACAGTGATGCCCCCCTCCTCCTGCACACACACACACACACACACACACACAGAGGACTACACGCTTACTTGAGCACAGACATCCACACAGTGCACAGATCCCACCCCCGCAATGCCGCCTTAGTCTTATAATGAATACAGGAGCAGACAGAAGCACGTGCAAATACATACACACATAAATGTACATCCATGCACACGCACACAAACACGCACTGCCGCACATCACTGGGAATCGCAACATCCACCAGGCATTGCCTAGAATATCTTCTCATCCTATGATGTCAGTTGCAAGTTCTCCATCTCGGACTTTAGGAACCCATGTGTGGACTCTTCTTCAGACTAAGACTCTCAGCCATTTAATACTCCTCTGACTCTCAGAACCAGATACTAAGAAGTAGTCATGATGCATGTTCTCTTCTGAAACCAACTTAGGTCCTAGCCCTTATTGGGTCTTTTTTTTTTAGCATTGAAGGATTGGCTGGGGATGGGAAAGGAGGATGGTCACGCTGGTGTGGCCTTAGCCATGTGGAAGGGCAGCTCCCAGGAGCCCTGTGGTGTGTTTTTGGCTGGCCATTGTCACCTCCTTTGTGGTGGGTATCAGCTGTGAGTCTGTGATTGTGGGACAGATAGAGGTGATAACCTGACCTCCTCCCCCACATGCACTAGGATGATTAGTGGTCCCAAAGCGCTTGAGTCATGGACTGGGGCTTATTCTTGACACTCCTCTGCCCGACATCAACCACTACAGCCACTACTGCCCCCACCCTCTTGAGTCTGAATAATGTTTCTGCTGTGTTCTAATGCAAATTTTAAAAAAATAGGCAGTTGTATTTTGTTCTTGTGTATTATATTACATAATTATACAATGATATTGTGTAGTTTACATGTGTCATAAAAACACATCTTGTTGGACATTTTGTTAAACACATCTTTCCACTGTAACTACAATCATTCTCTAGATTTGATTCATAACTTTAGTTAATAACTCAAAGTTCAAGAAGCTGCACCGTTTCAGGCTTTTGTTTGTGTTTGTGGTTTAAGAAAAAGCCACGGTTGATCCAAACCTTCAGCGGACGTCTTCCTGTTTGCTTCTTTTCTTGTAAAAGGCACATCTTCCTGGCAAACGTCTCTGGTTTAAGTGTTTGTTTAGTCTGCTCTGACTCATAGTTGTGTCTGGCTGCTCCCAGTTTACTGTATGCTAAGGCAGCGTTGGTTAATCTTAAACCAGTTTAATCAGGAGCTGGATTGACCTGCCTCAGTGATACAACAATGCAATTCTGTCCTGGACTTTGATTGATTGTTCATTATAACCCAAACACTTTATCACAACAGTCATTTGTTAGAGGCTGCTTCTAGGCCAGGTGTTCCTTGAGCCGCAGACAGAACTGTGAAAGTATTTGGTGTCAGTGGTGTCAGAGTAACATGCAGGAAGTTTTCATGGTGAGATCATTGGTTTGGAAGTAAAACCGCTTGGTGAAGGGCAGGTTCAGGCTGGTCGCTGTGGGTTTCTGCAGATGGTGGAGAGAAGTTGACACTGGCAGAGCAGAACAAAAGCGTGTCTACACAAAAGAAGTCGATGAACTGGAGCCACACCTCAACTGTGCAGCCTGGCAGGATGTTGAGGTGGAAAAGTTGTGTGTCTGAGAGAGACAGAGTGAGCAAACCAGGGTTTTTTGGGGGAGGCTATGAAGATGTAGGGGCCCAGAAGGCTCGGTTTACTCCTCAGGAATGAATTGTTGGAAACAAAGGCTTATAATGTGGTTACCATCCTTCCTCCAGACTAGCTGGGCCATTCCAAGTCACCAATCTCCTGAATTAATCCATCCCAGCTGCACTCTGGCAAATGAAGCGGCGATGCAGATGCTAAATAAAACAATATGCTGAAAGGGGATCCCTCCTCTTGGCACGAATGCCTCCTTCTCAGGTCTCGGCCTGACTCTCCAACCACGCTCAGACTGTCCCCCACCACCTCACCCATTCAGCCAGAATCAGGGAATTGATTTCACATCCCACACACATGCATGCACTCCGTGGACTCGACCAATGCAGACAATAGTCCTCTTGAAGCCGCCAGATTATAATTAATGTAATTGTAGATCTCTAAGACAAGGTAGTGTGTGGAGTGTGTAACCACCTCCGACCCACGGTGAACACAAAGATGTTGTTCTCAGCCTCTTCCTCAAGAGAAACATTGCCAAGGCTATCTTGAGCTGGAAGAAATCTGTTTATATAAAGTCCCCGGTCATTTATATACATCTGATGTCTGCCTGTGTCTGTGTGTTTGTAGGACAAACTGACCTATCCCATGTGACCTCTAGCCTTCTCCCCGGCTCATCTGTCTGCCCTGTTTAATTATCTTTACACACACACACATACACATGCACATGCACACACACACGCACACGCACACATGCACATGCACATGCACACACACACATACTCACTCACTCCCTCACACATTCACAGAGGTCAGAGCTGCAGCTGAACCTTGCCACACCACCTCACTCCTGCTTCTCCTTTCCCTCTTCCCCCCTCTGCCCCTCCTCACTTCCCCCCATTTAGACATGGCTGCTGCTTGTCTGCATGGCTCTGCAGGAGATTAGGCCAGATGTGTGCATTTATGTGTGCACGTGGATTTTTGCACAGAACTAAAGCTTTTTTCCCAGCAGCTTTGCTCCAAAAAACATGCATGTCCTCTCCTATAGCCAAACCACTCACTAGGGCAGCTGCAGTCTCTTGCCTCCACTCTATATTACGGAGGGCCACATCTCCCTCCTGCTCCCTGTTTGTTTTTGCTGACTGTTGCACCTTTTATCTCTAGACTTTTCCTCGTACAGTGTGCCATTTATTTTGTATTTATTTGGTGCAATAGTTCAAAAGTTAAAAAAGTAACCCCGGAGGTGAGTCGTGCTACTCACGGTAAATGCAGTTCAATTGTTAAAGACAGAACCTAATGGACCAAACAGTAGGCTGTGATTTTCCCTAAATATTCTTAAAATATCTTTACAAAAGCAAAGCAACACGAGACAACAAACTAGTGAATTTTTGAGTTCTTGCTCTTTTCTTTTCCCTTATGGCTCACATCCTAGAAATTAAATATGATTCTCTGCTTACTGTATGTAGCACAAACAAAACAAAACAAATAATTAAGTGATAAAAGCAAATTCATATTTCGTTCCGGAATAATAATAAAAATTACAACTGTTCTTTAAACAATGTTTTTGAGATTTAAAAGATTGTGAAGCATCGCTCCAGTGTAGCTTCTGTAAATTACTTTTTATTTTGTTGTGTAAAGAACAGATGAACTGGCAAGAATTAAAATCCAATGATGGCTTATCCCGGATGTGTTTCTTTTTTTAAAACCTGGCTAATATGTGCAGTGTGGTTTTCCCTGTCTACATTTAGATGTTCTCTCA
This sequence comes from Cynoglossus semilaevis, assembly GCF_000523025.1. Lineage (NCBI taxonomy): Eukaryota > Metazoa > Chordata > Actinopteri > Pleuronectiformes > Cynoglossidae > Cynoglossus > Cynoglossus semilaevis. The sequence goes on along the minus strand of NC_024316.1, from coordinate 4,997,249 downwards.
ATATATTCTTGTAGTACAGAGCAGGACTGTGACAGACTGTGATGTCAAGGGTTTGATTTATATTTCCATGGAGTAGAGAAGAGGCCGGGATGGGAGCTTGTGTTTAGTCTTCAGTCAAGGACAGAGCCAGAGGTGTTATGTCTCTCTGTCTTTTCGCTGTCTTTCCCTTCCTCCCCATCTCCCTCCCTCGACCTACCATGTTTTCTTGAACTGGTTACTTCCTCCGTGTCAATCCCCTTCCTCTGCCCCGCCAGACACCCACCTCTCACTGCTTTCACCATCTGCGGCGAAGCCATCCAGCTCAGGAAGTGCTGTGAAACATCAGATTCCACTTCCTGCAGCAATCAATACATCTCAGGTCCAGCAGACACACATCCACAGCTGAGAATGCACACATGTTTTTCCACCCCGCGCTCTCTTTGCATCGCTCTCTCTCTCTCCCACTATCCATCGGTCTTCCTCTTCGTTTCTCCAGCACATTCACATACACCTGGCGTGATTTCACACTCTACGCACAGCAGAAGAAGGGTTTCACTTAGGACAACATGTGACAGCAAGATCACATTCTTTTACTAAGCTCTTAAAATGAAGGAGTAAGGCCTCTGTGTCCTTCACTATCCAGACAAGCTGGCAGCTGGCAGCATCTGTAAGAATTCGATGGCAGTGAACCAAAACCCTTAACTCTTAAAACCCTTTAAATGTTACTGTCTCAGTAGAATTCTGGGCTAATATTACTGTGGGTCCAGCAAATGAAGTAAGGTTTCCACAGGAGAACCATAACCAGACCAGAACCTAAGGCAGTTAAATTAAAATTTTCTAGGCTACATTGTTATTGCCAGTCAGGCAGCAGAACAATTGGCTGCCGAATACCGCCCTAGATTTAAAATGTTTTAGTTCATATTAGAATCAACTGATTGGATAAAAGTGAGGTGTAGTCTTAGAGAGATGCTGAGCTGAGTAGCTTATTGTAGAGGAAGCAAACAGTCAGTTGTTTGAGGAATCGAAAATGAAACGTTTTTTGTTTTTTTTTTTGTAGATAAACTAAATCGTCTCCGTGCATGGATCATGGTTATTTATTTTATCGTATGTTAGTGTCATGGCTTGGTGATCGACACAGCGGTCAGATTTTAAGTTTACAGACAGACAGTATATGAAAAAAAAAACATTTAATGAACAATATGTCTTCTCCTCATGTCCAACAGTTTAAGATTTAATATTAATGTAAGTTTTCTGCTGTGTTTTCGATGACTTTGCACCAAGTCTGTGTCCCCTGCTTATCTATTTTTGTCATGAAATGCACAACTTCTCCAGCATTTGCTCCGCTCCTCAGACTCTGCTGGCCGTGATATATTTTAAAAATGCAGGAGTTGCATTTTTGTCTGGACAGGCAGAAACTGAGACTTTAGAAAGTGATGACACACTGACTCTCATTTGCTTTCTGATTAGTTCAAGTCGTTCCACACATATAGGATTTGTTTTTAGCAGTAAAGGTGTCAGTGAAGTATAGACAACACTCAAGTGTAATTGATGAAATAAATACATCTCCTGGATCTAATTTGGTGCTGTTGTCTTATAGTCTTTTTTATTGTGAATTTAAGTAACTAGCGGCATGAAGGGATACTAGTAAATCTAATGCGACTTTTATCATTCAGAAAAAAAGTTTTGTCAGTTCCTAACTGTGTTCAAGAATTTATTTTTTCGCACCAAACCAGATGAAGTGATTGAATGAGTGCTGTGTGAATGAAAAACTGATGAATTCCACGGCCTTTATGTCTCCTCTCTCCTCCCCGAATCGCGGTAATGAAATGATAGATCCCTAAAGTGGATAGAAGCAGAAGTGAAGGGATGACCTCACAGCCACCTAATCGCCGCGGAGGGACAAGCCAGCAGCTAATGTGTCCATTAGCCTCCCCTCAGTCAGAGGAGAAACTAACCTGGCTGGAAGTGAGATAGAGAGGAGGATGGGAGGGTGTGTAGGAAACAACACAAAGTTCTCCTTCGTGTTTGGCCCACAGCTTTGCACACTAATTGTACTATTTATTTGGGAGGCTTTGCCAGTTGTGTTCTGATTTGTACCAACATTACCCAGGACAGCATGATTGGCCTTTGTGTCTCATGACCTCGAGTTTAACACAAACTGATGGCATCACCAACAAGCACTGTTCTAATTTTTATTCAACTTTTTCTGTTGTTTTTTCATTTCCATTAATGGTGGAAAAGCTCACTTTTTAACTAGAAACATGCCGGCTCTGTCCCCTGACCTTTAACCCCATCTTGCTTATTATAGTCAACCACATGAGGGATATAGTATTTTAACATCAGCTTGTATAAGTTGGCTGTGTGTTTAGAATATACTGATACTGAGAAAAATCACTAATGGTCAATTTGTAATTGAGGTATTTGACACAGACATGCTTCTTCACCCATAATGAGTGAACAGTTAACAGTCAGAAGTATCTTTTTACAGTTCAGCTGCACCCTTTGAACTCAGAGACCTTTGGCTGAAAGCTGAATAAAGTCACCAGTGAGTCCATATGCTGCAAAACATCAGCCTGTGTAAAGGATCCTGTGTGGGATTGTGTAAATGTTTTGTACTGGGGAGGTCCTGTTGTTTCCCTGTCTGACTTACAGTTCATCATTTGGGGTCAGAGAGGTTGCTGATACCAGAGTTTGCTCCTGTGGAAATCCCTCCTCCCATGCTCTACTGGGCTTTGTCATGTGACCTGTGGTGCAATTATTGCAGCCATATCCAGATCCAAGGACTGGGTGTTTTTGGTACAAAAATTAAATTGAAAGTGGAACATTGAGTGATTGAACACATACAATGTCACAAGTTCCCTCCTACGTCCCCCTACGTTTCCCTTTTCTAAGTAAAACCAGGAGATGTCTATGTCAGCTGTTGTAAAAGAAAACAGAAAAACCCAGCAAACTGACATTTCTGTCATGTGGACCTAGCAGATGTGGAAACCATGACTTGACCTCACATCATCTGACAACTTTGAGAATATGTTTAATATAGCCACTAATAAAAGACTGTATTTAATTGACAGATATTGAATATCATAAAATGATGAGAATAGAAGGCCTGCCTACAACATCATCCTTCCAAATCCAAAAGTGTCAAGGCAAATTCCAGACCCAGTTCCGTCAGTGTGATCCTTCCACCCTCACCAGTGGAAATCATGTGATTTGGCTCCTGAGTGATTCCTCTCACTCCCCTTTTCCCCCACAAGTCTCTGTTTGGATCACTCTGTCTCTCAGAGTTCAACAGTGGAACAAAATGTCCAGCTCTGGAGTGGAAAGCACCAGTACGTGCCTGCCTGCCAACCTATTTCTGAAGCTGCCCAGCACCCTGTGCTGGACCAAAGGGCCTCTTTGTTCTGGGCCTTCACAAAGACACAACCCATGCAGCTAGGAAAACAAACAAACAAACAAACAAACAAGCAAACACATTAACAGTAGTGTCTGCCTACCAGGTCCAACCAGACCTGAAAACTGCCAGAATCAGAAACTACAAATAAAACCTGCTGAATGAGCTGGAGCAAAACAGAGGAAGGAAGTTTTCTGTTGGACCTAACAAAGCCTTACGAGGTTGGTTTCCCCTCAGCCCTTTTTCTCATCAGCTATAGTGACACTGCTTTGCACTGCAAGCATCTTGCAGGCAGAGCTGCATGGCCAAACAAAATCACAGAACGTGTTAAGTACAGGTTATAGAAACCTCTATTGATAATTGCTCTAATTTCCAAAATTTACACTGAACTTATTTGGAAACGAATTCCTTCTGCGCAGGCACACATGCATCGACATGCTCTAATACTATAATATATTATATACTATGTATATAATACACATTTACCCCATTGCCCTTTTTAAGAGTCAATGCTAGATGAAACCCCAATCAACATTGACTCCTGAGTTTGTCTCCACAAATCTGTTGAATGTCTTGGGACTTAACTTACCATTATGTTGGTTCAGGACATGAGAGGGCAAACATCCACATGAACTTCGGCAGAGCTTTCCATAGAATTTGTCAATGCAAGTACTTTATTTGCTTTTCCTTGATGCAATAGTAGAATTCTTTGGTTTTCATTGCCTCTGAGTGGACGTTCCGTTTCAGTGTCCAACGATCGTTATTAGGTTTTGGTCTTCAATTGAGTTAAAACAGAAGGCTGACTTTCTCTCTGCCTCTCTCACTCCCTCTGTATTTTTGTGTTTGTACGTGCGGTGAAATTCTTCAATCACATGAGGACCCCAGGTAATTGTACTCTCAGTGCAAACCAGATTTAACGCCGAGAGGGTGACAATCAGAGAGAGTGTTTTGACAGAAATAACAAGCTCATGACCATCAGTCATAAAACTGTTAGCCAGACGCAATCTCTCCCAGCTCCTTTGGCTCTGGTAACCTTGCTCTGACTGGCCTTTATTTGCTCTGCGTGTGTTTCCATACAATGGTGCTACTGAACTTTGAGCCTTGTCTTGAGACCTGAGCAGCCGTCTGTGATAGTAGGAACGCAGTCAACAACGGCACCATGAGTGTTGTTCTCAGTCCTTGATAATAAAGCGAACCGCTGCGGTGACCCCAGGACTCCACCCTGACCTCTCAGGTTTTACAGCATCACAGATTGGCCTCCGTACCTGCTGCACACACAAACAGCATGGGCCACATAATTCCTGATGTCGGCTGGTGCTGGGCGTGTCGTACAAAGTCTGAATTGTTAGCGTTAATTTGGCTCAACTAGAGGTTCAGTGACTGACAGTTCGTTACAGAAATAGTGCTGAGGTCCAGGAGGAAATTGCTTGAAATATCCCCCTGTGTCCTCCCATGTTTATCTACGTGTTTTTGTGGGCGAGAAATGCAGCTAGCAGCAGCGGGCAGCACCAGCAGGCTGCTACCAAAGAAATTTCTATTTCAGTCTATAGGTCTAATGGGGAGCCGCAGACAGTCAGACACCTCTGCGGTGAGGGAGAGGGAGGAGAAAAGCGATAATGGATTTACTTCAGTGTCTCTCCAGGTGCCAGACAGTGCATTTCTGCCTCCCTCCCTCTTTTCTCTTGCTTTTTTTTCTTCTTTTCTCCCTCTACAAAGTGGGCTAAGCTGTAGCTGGCGCATCAAGGCTAGGAAGCTTTGTATGAAAAACTACTCTCCTGCCTTTTATGCTTGGGGAGAGCTGCAGCATTAAGTGAGAGAGGCATCAAACTAGTGTGTATGTGTGAGTGTGTGTGCACACAGACTTGTGAATCCATCGCTCCGCCTCTGCACAGCAAAGCACAACTCAGTACTACATTATTCCGACGAATGCTGCTGCAGTGATTGGAGCGCTAATGTCGTTGCTAAGCAAATGCAGCCTTCCTGGACTAAATCGGAGCGACTGCTTCCGGCCTGGATGACTGGTGGGCTGGGCTTGGCTGCTGTAGCTGCTGCGTGCGCACATGACTCACACACGGAGAAACACACACACGCACGCACATGGCAGAGACATTACACCATAGCTTAAGAGCAAATTTCAAAGTAACTCAGTTGTACTGTCCTCTCTATGTCTGCTCATACACAGATGGCATTACCACTCTTTTATGCCTCCCATAGAGAGTATTAAACCAGTAGTATTAATGAACCACAACAAAAAGTTTTGAATGAGTTAGCTGCTAGATATTTTGGACAGCCCAGGTGACAGCAAGAGCTAAGTTACGAATGGTTCATGTATAAAATATATAATATACACTGTATATATATATATATATATCTATATAGATATATATATATATATATATCTATATATATATATATATATCTATATAGATATATATATATATATATAGAGTATATAATATATATTATATACTCTATATATATATATATATATCTATATAGATATATATATATATATATATATCTATATATCTATATATATATATATATATCTATATAGATATATATATATATATATAGATATATAGATATATATATATATATATAGAGTATATAATATATATTATATACTCTATATATATATATATATATCTATATATATATATATATATAGATATATAGATATATATATATATATATATCTATATAGATATATATATATATATATAGAGTATATAATATATATTATATACTCTATATATATATATATATATCTATATAGATATATATATATATATATATCTATATATCTATATATATATATATATATATAGAGTATATAATATATATTATATACTCTATATATATATATATATATCTATATATCTATATATATATATATATATATAGATATATATATATATTAATAATTATATATCATTTTGTAATACTGGGTATGGTGTTTGTCATTTATTCTGCATTTGTTCTGCAGCAGGTCATGTCATAGTAACAAATTCATTTGGAGACACTACCTGCTCTACAGTTTCACGCTGACCCGCCAGTCGATGGCTCAGGTTTCCACCGAAGCAACGTGGCAGCTCAGGGTCAACTGACGATCACAGAGTGAGATGAAGGTGCAAGGTTGTTGATGGACTGACGGGTCAGTTCCTGAAGACCGCTTTAATTAAAACACTAGTCGGTTAGGTTAGCGGTCAGCGCGACACTGTCGTGTCAGGAGACCTAAGAGTGACAGGGCCGGTAATTAACCTATCCAAAAGTTAAGAGGCGGTAATGTGCAGGGCCTGCAGGTGCATGCTGGGATCCACTTTCAAACATGTTTGCGGTAGTAGTGCTGTCTATATATGTGTCGTGGTTTGTGCGTACAAGCAGGGTACCATCTACTTTTAGCCTCAGTGTCACATTTCCTCACCTCACTTCTACAGTATACCACTGTGTCCCGAGTACAACATGACCTCAACACGAGGAGGAACCTTGATGAGCCACAGGGAGAGTAAACAGAGTTAGTTAATTGCCATTTTCCTGGACACTATATAATATTATGAATACATGCATTTTAGATACATCATTAACTGTTTTTTGAGCGGTTTATTCTTTCGCTGCATACTGCAGTGAAACCATGTAAAAGCTCTCTCCTCTGCTGTATGGAAGTCTTTTTGAGTGTGTGAGTGTGTGCATGTGTGTGAGAGGGAGGCCTCATGTGGGCCTGACCTGATTCCAGCCAAGCATTGCGTGCCTGACCAGAGCCTCTCTCTGTTCTCTTTCTCTCTCGATCTCTTTGTCATCCTCCTTCCATCCATGCCTCACTCAGTCTGCCCTCTTCTTCCTCTCTCTTTCCTCATCCATTCTTCTCTTGCTTACTTTTCCTCTCTCCCACTGCCCTGCATTAGCTCGTGCCTCATTGCCTGTGCTGCACAGTTCACTTGAACAGAATTTCTTCTGCATGCATACATGCACACAAAAATGACTTACTTAGTGACCGATCTTAGTGTGTTTTTGCAGCAGATTAAAAGGACTGTCTGCCTCTGTTATGAGAAAATTACATATTTAGATTAAAGTTGAGATTATAAAAAAATAAAGTTTTCTTCCATGTGGATATCAATTATTTATTTATTTTTATCCCGGTTAAAATTAACTGCTCTAATGCATGTCAGATGTTGACTTGATGAAACATGTTTCCTGTAAATTGCATAGTTGGATGCAGACTATCAGCAGTGTGAGGACTTTTTAAAGCTCAGTTTATCACAACAACCTGCCGCTGGAGTCACGCCAGTGTGGGACAGACTGGCCATAAATAATCAGAGAATTGTGCACTAACAAGAGGAGTCCAAGTTTTGATTTTGTTGTTCATTATTTTGGAGCAAAAATGTTTTTTCCAAATTTCCCAGGACTGCAAATGAGTTTTGTGAAACACTCTGTCTCTGCTGTCCGAACCGACAGCTTGTTGATGTCAGAAATGCCAGATTTCCAAACTCTTTGAGCAAACATTAAAAAGTTAAAACACACTCTTCAGTTGAGGAAATCTTCAGCTACCCTCCACTGCCCCCCCACTCTTCTCTCAGAGGTCCTGTTGTTTGGAGTGGTGATCTGAGCCCTGTCATTCCCAATTACCCAGATGTGGGGCTCAGCCTCTGTCCCTCCTACTAATCCTTTCTTTTAAGCTCTTTTTTCTCTGTTTTGGATACAAAAATTTGTGGCTATTGGTTCTGTGATTCATACAAGGGTTAATGATGTGCATAAATGCATTCTTTAGACAACTTTGCAGAAGTGATCATCTTCATCTCATTGTAATTTGTTGATGCATTTTTTCCTTTAAACGTTTGTTAAATTTAATAATTATTTTTTCAAACTCTCACAGGTAATTTTGTTTAAATAAATATAAATGCTACCTCTGGCATTAAGCCATGGCACGTGATCAAAAGTTGTTCTGATGTTGGCAGTCCAACAACATGAAAACATCTTTAAAGGGTATTTTTTGAAATTTTTTCAGAACCTAATATAAATATTCCTTATTTAAATTTTTAATCCTTCTGTGCCTGCACAGAAGGATTGCTCGGCTCACTTATTTTGACGCACTGTATCAAAAGATGCTCAAAACCAAATAGGTTCTTTACAAACAAAGACGAGGTTTAAAGACCAGAGGAGCTGTGTGCGACTTGTAATAACATCACAGTAGATACAGACATATATAACGACCTACTGTTGAAGCTTAGAATGCCGCTACATTACCTTTTACCATTTTCATCCTTGATCAGGAAAGATTAGGCTAGATTAGGTTTTACTGTTTACACACCACTGATGCAGTATACATGTGAGGCCCATGATGTGAAAGAGGGCCCTGCTTGTGTCGTCTGACCTACTTTGCACAGCACTTTGCATTCGTACTGGGCCAACAAATTTGGCGAGTTGCATTTCTGCACCGGTCTTTGAGGAGTCACGTGATACCGGTCCATGTCGGACAGAGGGTGAGAGAACGGGCTGCCACCACTGCTGCGTCTTTAAAAACTCTCCCCAAGCTGCTTTTCAGATTACCACTGCTGCAAACTAGGTAATCGCTCCTCAGCACGAAAGGGCTTACGTATCAACGGCAAGCTATTCATTTCCAGCACCATCTCAGCCTGCTTTGCGGCTTAAAATGGATTCTTGTTTTTGCTTTTTTTATTCTAGCCATAATGAGTGGGTGCTGTTGTTTACTGCTCATGCTTGTTTGGATGCACATCGCCGATGCTTATGGTTGATCTATGGTGTGAGACTCGGGTGGAAGGCGCTGCGTGTGTGTTTGCGTGACTGGTCATTTCAAACCTTCTCAGCTTTTTTTTCTGGTGGCAGGTGGCACCAATATGGTGTTACAGTGCGTGAGTGTAAACCATACATGCATAAAAGGAAGGAGGGAAACGACAAACCAGTAGAAAGAAAAACAGTGATCAAATACAATCTGTCACGTATAGATTTATATACTGTATGTAAATGATTTTCTTTAACCGGTCATCAACCTTCAATTTCACACACATTCAGCATGTCTGTGTTGCAGACAACAGACAGTCTTATCTGTGACCCAGATTTTAACTACATGGATCACAACTGTCAGTTTTGGACATTGATGGCACCGTTTGTGATTGCCATCACTCCTTGGAGTTGCATTTTCTTCAGGAATCGCAGTTTAAATTTCCACATAATTTCTTGCCGGTGCCATTTCTTTACGTAGTATGCTGATCAACTGGTGGGTAGCGTTTGCATGCACGGAATACAAACTACTGCAGTAAAATATGCCTACACTGGCAATCCAACGTTTGCTTATCTGACGTTGAATGACATTGACAAAAAGTTCTAATTTTACAGGCACATTGAAAGATTTAGGTGAACTGTTATGCAAGGTACACACTGTTCATTTGTGTCATTTTCAAATATTGCATCTCTCTGTTCAGAATTAGCCCATGCAGACTAAGACTTTGGATTAAAAATCTACCCCCATACAAGGCGTCTTCATGTTTAACGGGCAGAACGTTCAATACATATTTATTTACTGGGACCATTGTAAATAGTAAAGAAAGTAATGAGTGTGGCAACTGAGCGGCATTAATTACAGTAGTCAGTGGTATTGTCTCTGCCTCAGATATTATTGCAGCACACCATCTATTGCCCTGCGAAACACAAGGGATGTTCATCTGTAGAGTTAAGTAAGTGGTGAAGTGTTTAATGCTAGTCTGGTACCAAGTTACACGTGCACATTACACATGAGTGGGACTTATAAGAGTGAAAATTATTACCCTTTTCTGCCATTAATTGCAATCGTTTTGGACCCCATTGATCCTATCTGTGGGAAAACAGATGTTGGATGCATTGTTCAATCATGTTGCAGTTAAAAATCAAGGCATGAAACACTTGCATCTATATCTGATGATTTATGTGTTTGGATTAGACTCCTGTGAAAACAAATCTCATGTCAAGTCTCCTTCAAGCACTGCAAACACCAGCAGCAGCCTCCTATGATCAGAAAATGCCTGGAAAAAGTGAGTTTTGCAGATTTCTGGCAGATAATTTGTGTGTTCTGGTGACAACACCCCTGTTCTTTTAGTGTTTGTTTCGAGCTCATATGCTTCCCATCAAGCAGAGTGGTCTACATGACGTCAGTTTATGTGTGTGTGTGTGTGTGTGTGTGTGTATGTTGGGGGAATGGCAGGAAAACCATTTCTGTGTTCCAGATGTGAAAAGAAAAAAGGAAAACAAGGAACAGGATGGACAAAAAACGTGAGTGTAGTCATGAATGAAAAACACGGCCATCAGTCCGATGGTAGTTTCAGATTCTTCCCTCATTGGTGGAATATTTCACAGTCCCCTTAGGTTACACCTTTATCAATAGTAATTTCTGGTATAAGTTGAAGACAATGCAACCAACAGAAAAACCTTACACAATTCTCAAACCACAGTTTCCCCATTTCCCCTCTCCATTTTAAACACCAATTTGATATTTTTTTCTACACTTGGCCTTGAATGTTCTGGCTCTCGACTTCCCCATCCTTTTTATAAAACAAACTCCTACATCAGAAGTCACAACCCTTTTCTTTATAAAATTCAAGATTTCAACATTCGTGTTCCTGCGACCGGTGGGCAGTTAGCTGCTGTATATATGCAACACCAGGGTTCTTTTTGCTCTGCTATTCAACCTGACCCCTCACTGACCTCACTGCGGCCAGGGCTCTCTTGCTGTAAAAACCAAGGATGTGAAGGCGTGCTGTGACTTCTGGCCATTAAAAGACATTTGGTGCAATTAAGCCTTAAAGTGTCCCTCCCTTGATTACTTCTCAAGATAGTGTTTGTAGAGTGAGGCTGCGTTCTAAAGGCCAGACGCCATAATCACCCCTGATCACAACCCCCCCCCCCGCCCCTTCTTTTTTTCTATTTTTACAGTGGCCCAGACCGTAAAGTCAGTGCAGAGGTGGCTTTGGCTGTTTGGTCAAGAGGTCATGAAGGGTCACGAACTTTAAGTGACACCTAAAAATGAGCCCCCAGGAAAACACAGTCTGTCTAATACACTTCTGTATCCATTAGAGTGTCGTTAGGGGTCCTGATAGGGACTCGAGGGCTCAAGTGGGATGAATGAGGTGATTTAGGTCTCAAGTAGAATAAAATGAGAAGTCACTTCCAAAATGATTGTTGCAAGTGTAGCATCTGTACCTGTACATTATCTGTACATATGTGCTTTTTTAAACATAAACTAACACATAAAAATACATTTTTGTTACATTTAAAATGCACATTTATTATAAACATGTACTGTGGGAAACTGAAAATAGAAATATTTAAAAGAATTATAATCGTCTTGGGTTCTCAAACACTTTAGACTTAAATATAATTGGATTTTGGAGTAAAAGTGGAGGTGGGTGTAAATGGGAGTGGGGGCATCAAATGCTGTTTTGGAGTAAAAGCGGAGGTGGGTGTAAATGGGAGTGGGGGCTCCTCAGGTGACTAAAATGGAGTGGAGTGGATTATGTTGTGGTAGTAGAAGCCTTGGTGTCTAAGACATCAGGATTATATGGCTCCAGGGTCAACTGGTCACTGTTTTACAGGGGTGGAGGTTAGTTCACAGACAGCCTTAGTCCCTCTTGTGCCATCTGGCAGCCATAAAGGCAAAACAGTAAGCCTGACTTTTGCACTGTTTAATGAGGCTTTTTGGGGGTGATCTTACTTGTAAGTGTGTGTAGGACTTCTGTTTTGCACCTTGGTCCTCACCTTTTAGCAAGGGTTGAAGATCATTTCCTCCCTGAAACGGAACAAGGTCAAACGTTTGCCTTTAGCTTCTTTTTTTATTCGCCTGCTGTTTTTGTTATTTTTGTGTGTTTGCAAACACATGTGAAACAGCCTTACAGTGTAAGGCCAAGGGCTGCAACTGTAGTTGTCAAGTGGCCTGTTATTGCCACAGACCTAAGCATCCTGATGATTGTGGTAAGCTGCCAAATGGCCAGTCCTCCTTCATCATTTATTGATTTCTTGCAGCAGAGTGCATGCTGAAGGTTACATGCAGGATGTTGCTGCAATATTCAGTACACATCCAGTTTCTCTTTAACTGTGGACAACATCAAATGTTGACAGCCGAGAGCTGTTTTCTAAGACTCACAATAGATAACAAGAAAGAGGCAGACACTCTCCTGTGGCTGTCAGGATCCAGGATCCTGCTGAGAACTGTTCATGAATTCTAGGTTGTGTTTGTACTATTTTGAAGGTGCATGTGTAAAGGCTTTGGCTACTACGATTGGACTGAACTGGAGGTTGAAGCCTGAGTGGTCAGACGAGACTGCTTTTTTAGAAACCCCAGAACTTGTTTGTTCCTGTAATAATCACTTTGCTGTAATATTCCTATAATTATCACCACATTGATCCACTTTCTGTGGTGAGAAAGAGACCATTGCCATTGAATCTGATTAAAAACCAATGTACAGTTAACAAACTCAATAAAAGTTAAAAAACAATGCACTGACAGAAAACTGCAACATTTCTGGCACACTTTTTGGTTTGGAAACTTGACCCTATGCAGCCCAGGTATACTGGCATTCAACACGGGTGTACCTAAACTCACCTTCTTTCCGTTGCATTGAACCGACCTTCCTGGATAATGCAGAGTTGATTCACATGGCCCCTACTGGACGTCCCCCACCCCCAATAGTCCCAATGGCATCACTTTCACTGGTGGTGAGGCCTAACAGTAGAGTGTGATAAGAGAGTGAGAAAGGAAACATGTGAGCATTCTCAGCAGCACCAGAACCACACAGAGCAAAAACAACAGTGGAAAGGTCCCCGATAAAAGAAATTGTCCTGTGTTTTTAACCCCAGATGAAACATAACAATGAAGTTATTAGCTCCTGTACTCATAAATGTAGCATCTCATCAAAACACTGCAGGGGGCAAGACACGGGGTGTTTATATGGGTCTCTAGGATTCTTAAGAGTTAGTTTTTAGAACTAGTCCAAGGAGAACAAACTCAACTAGGCAGGACTGATAAGATTCAGACAGTGGAGCTGCCTGTTCTGCCCATGTGGGACAGTCCTGGGTGGAAAAGCTTCAGGACAGTGCTTTTGTCCCAATTACTCTTAATCCCTTTAGTTGCAGGGAAAGTGTCGGCCCCCTGCTTGATTGCTCCGACTACACATAGGAAAACCAAGTAAATTAGGGAGGGCTAAATCCCTACTGATGCTCCCCTGCACCCGCCTTGGAAAGGGAAAGTGAGGAACTATTATCTGCCTTTTGTCTCTGGGATTCATCTGCCTTTTCACATGAAAACGTGTCACTGCTCAGCTGGGACTGAAATATGTTAAGCGGGGAGACATTAGCCAGACCAATCCTGTTATGAGCATCAGCGTGAGGGTGGGGGCAGAGAGAAGTGTAGTGTCGGGGGTCGGTTCTGGGGTGAGCGCAATCTTCTTAAGTGATTAATCAGCATGTGAAAGTGACACCCACTGGGGAATTTATTGACCTAAGATTTTTAGCCCGTCCTTTTCATACTATTTTATGTTAGAATTTTAAACAAACAATAAGCAGACATCAGCAAGAAAAGCTTAAAAAGTACAGAGTAAAAAATGTATTTATAACTTTGGCTGTTTATTGATTTATAATTTATATTGTTTTATTGATTCCAGGAATAGCAAAAAATGATTAATTGTTGTAATGGTTAGAGTTTATTTAAATTATCAATAAGATCATCCATTGTTACAAGCCAAATATCTCTCAAACTGCCAGAAAAAACCCAATTTATTTTAGTCAATGCCAGAATCAATAGTTGCTTTGTTTGTTTGTTTGTTTGTTTTTTTCAGAATCGGGTCTGTTTTAAATGTCTGACCTAATTAGAATTGGTTTCAGTTGGTATCTATTGTTGTCTTTAGGCAAAGATGTGGGGGGTAGTAAGACAATAAGTCAAACCCAAGTGTGGAAACTCCAACACATTTGGTAATATTTTTCCTTTTATAACCTCATTAGATGGTCAAATACAGAACATGTCCTTGTTTATTTTCTTATTTAGTCTCAGAATCTCATGCTCTGTTTAGGGAAAGCCCAATGTCAGTGGAAGACAGCCAGTGTTAAGGAATGAATACTTAGCCCGCCAAAATAACGGTGACTAGATTTATACAACATAGTCTTCTGTTTGTCTATACGTGAGAGGTTAAAGTAATTTAGGAGGCACAAACCGTTATGTCTGTTAACGTGTAAAAACACCCTCTGACTGTTGTGGGTTTCACAGCCTCTCTTTACACAAATATTAAAAGGCATGGCTGGCTCACTCTTGTGTATTGTGTTTGGGATGTTAGCAGACAATCTGTGTGGGTGCGTGCACTGCGTATGCATGATTATTCATCATTGCTCACACATGTGTTGGTATCTGCCTGAGTGGGCATGCACAGGGACTAAGCAGGGGGTGAGGAGACTGTGTGGAAGGCTGATCCACAACAAATACATCCAGACTTTTCTCAACAGCCTGGTTGGTCATTTAGCCTAGTTGCCATGATCTTGTGCTGCTGTAGTGTGCGTGAGCTAACCACTGAGACATGGGAGCTCATGTTACCTGTTTACTCAATGTGTGCGTATGGACAGGGTTAGGGCTAGGAAAAAGCATGGTCCTCTTGATAGGTCCAATAGAATCCCACCCTCTAGGTCATGGGTGCCCACACTTTTTTGGTATATTAAGGATCCCCCATCCCCTTCCCCCGACGTCATTTAACTCCAACCAATCCCACCTCTCTGCAGAGACCCACCACTGCCTTGCCTTTTATAGGAAGAGATGGGGTAGTGGAGCCTTTTTATGAGATGCTGTTCGCAGAGCAATTACAGCGTTTTAATGAGGCTGTCTGGAATTTCACAGATCCCTTCCACCATGTCACTTAAGCCAAGTGCAGGAAAAATATAAAACCACTACTGAGAAAAGCAGTCACGTATCTTAGTAAGAGAAAAACCCACGCCTTAAATATACGTGTCTGTGTGATGGGTAACATACATTTTAAAAATGAAGTACTCTTTAAAGATTAAAATAAGTGCCTCATGGAGAAAACCCCATGGAAAAATTGCAGACAAAGACAATTAAATAAATCATAATAGGCAAAAAGCTGCTAGGTGAAGTTAGAAAACAATGAAAAAAAATCTAAAAACAAAGCTTACAATATTTTTACCAATATTTAACTTCGCAATAGCTATGTCGCCTGAAAACTGGCAAAAACTGCTACAAAAAAATAAAAATTAGAATTTGCCACATAGCGTAAGCCGTAAGACAGCTGAAAATGATGCACGATTCCATAAATATGACAACGATCCACTAAGAGATTAACATTGGATGTAAAGTTAGACTTCAGGGAAGTCTTGTCTCAATGGTTGACTGGAACGATTGCTTGAAATGTGAGTTTTTTGAAAAGTGGATAATTTAAATAATGTTTCTGTTTTTTCTCTCCTTTTTCTCCCCATGTTTCCCTGGTGTGTTGCTGCTGCTGCTGTTTTCCATCAATAGGTGAGTGTCTCTGTCTACACTGCTCCCCATCTCCTATCCCAAGGCCCTCCTCAGTCACAACACTGTGTTAGATGTAGCAGCTGCTGTCCATTTCACCTTGATAACACACTACACATGCTGCCTCACACACAATGGCATCCTACCCTCACTAGAGCCGCTGTAAAACACTCGGCCGTCTGTCTATGCTCACTCGTGTTACATGTGGAGCATAATTGTAATTTTATGGCGACGGCAGCAGACCCCGCTTGGCCACATGTGTCGTATTTTCAGATGCTGTAAACTGAGATTTGTTTGGTTTTTCTGAGGGAGGCGTGGCAATGCAGGGAGGAGAGGGGAAGGGTGCGGTGGCAAAACCCCCACGCAGACCAACATGGGTTTTTACCAAAATGGCTGCCTACCACAGGCCTCTGTGAGATGGAGAAGGGTGTAACCACATGTTCCTGCTATCTTCCACGTAGCAGCAGTACACGCTTTGACCTACAAACTGCTAAGTGCATACGCACAAACAGGCCGGGAGCTTTCCAAACCCCTGTATCTCCACTTCGTTTGAGCACAATTTTGCCTTTGAGATTTATTTTAAGATATTCTCAACAAGGTGTCTACGGTTGATTTTGTCTTTTGACTCCAGAGACGTAGAAGTCCTGGTCACTTTTCTCTGACGAAGAATGTTTCACTGGCTTATCTTTTATTTTTGAACCATCAAAAGCAGACGAGAGATGGCTGCCTTTCCTCAGAACAAAGGACAAGTCGTCTACATCTGGGGAATGCGTCATCTGGGAAGGGAGGCCATCAAGGTCAAGGGTCTGAGTGGCTCTGTTGTGTGTATGTTGTGTAGCACGGTCTGCGTCCTACTCCTCTGAATGCAAATAAGCACCTCCTCTCTTGGATGATAGGAGGGGCAATTTCAGGACAAGGGTGAGAGGTCATGTCCTCTGCTGTGAATGACCAGGACCAGAGGGGACAAAGAGAGGTTAGATGCCATTGACCCAAAAAATATATGCAATACTTTGCACAACCGTTGATCCGTTGTTTACTTAAACCATATACTGCAAAATGTAACCACGGATTCAGTGAAAACTATGGCAGTCTCTGGGTTTTTTAATGACTTAGACAAGTTGGGTGTCAGGTTTTGGTCTCTGTATCCACGTCGTCCTGTCAAGGATGACACTCAGAGAGACACTGGAGCAACGATAGGTGCAGAGAGGCTTAGAGCACTGGAGAAGTGGAGGAAAATAGTGTGTGTGTGTGCGTGCTTGCATGTGCACAAATGTACAAATGTGTGTGTTGGGCGGGCAGCACACCCTTGCAGGTTTCTCTATCACTCAGCTTCCATTAATTTTTAATTGCTTCCTCCGCCTGGCACACAGCTCTACTTTTCACTCAGTGAGCAGAAAGAAGGACGGACTACACAGCTGAGAAGAGGAGGAAAAATAAAGATGGAGGGAGAAGAAGGAAGAATAGGGACAAACTGAGGGGAAGTGTACATTTTAGGGTGGTGGTTGGAGGATGAGAGGAGAGCAGCAAGATTTGGCTGCTGTCATCAGAATCTCCTTCACAGAACTCATTTTACTCTTCACTCCTTCCTTCTGCTTTCTCTCTCATTGTCTCGCTCCTCTTTTTATTATTCTCCATCCCTGAGCTCCTCTCTGAGCTACTGTATTCCAGCCCACGGTCTTCTTTATCTATCTGTGTTGGTGAATAAATGAAAAGGAAGAGATTCCCAAAGCCTTTGATGGGAAACAGTGGAGTTTCAGCACACACCACACTTTCACTGTCTCTCACTCCATCATCCACCCCCATCCTTTCAGCCTCTTCCCTCTAAATTAAACATCAAAGGGAGAGTCCTTCACTAGGTGCTCCCACTCGCCCGCACCGCCAGCGATGCCACGGCGCTCTTTCCCCGTTTCAAAGTCGCAGAATGTATTTCACACCCAATCTGGCCCTCTCCCGATTCTGTTAGAGTGCTCTCTTGAGTTTTCAAGTGTGTAAGTGGGGTTGGTGGTGGGGATGCTGAGGATTGGGGGCGGTGTTGGGGGTGGTGATGCTGATGCTGAGGTTTAGAGGCACAAAAGACCGTTTTAAATCCCTAGACTGCACCGATGAAAACATAATGGTTGGAAGCCTGAAGATTATGACATTAGTGCGGCTAAAGTTCTGCTAATGATCTTGACTATCATGTTGATCATATTTTCCATTAGTGGACTATTGTGCACTTGGTTCAATTCAAATCATGTTCGACTGGCACTGCTGCTGATCACACAGCCCTGTTTGTAGTTTGAGGTAATCGAGATCAAGATGTATTTGTCTGAATTTTTTTTTTGAGTTTCAAATTGCTAAATTTCTTCAAATAAGAACAAATGACATGGACAAGCAAATGAGCATAGAAGACAGTTTTTAGTGTGGAGATGAGTAGGAGAGGGAGAGGAGGTAAAAAAAAATGGAACAGCTGCAGTCGGTCTCCAGACCGATACAGGGACTGGTGCATGCTAGACTACCAGATATTACATTTTCTATAAAACCCCCCCACAAAAAACATGTTCAAATAAAATCTACTTTAACTCTGCAAATATAAGATAAATCATATTTCTTCTCACATCTGAAGAAGTTTAGAAATCATTACCTGTTAAACACAGGAAGACTTTGTGTGTGTCTTGCCTTTGCCTTCACTGCCTGTGAACGCAGGATCGAGATGAAACAACCTGATAAAGTATACTGATTGACAAACAATGCAACTGCTTACATTCGTGCCGAAGAAAGTCAATTTACACATCTACAGAGCATTACGGCGAGAGGTAACCTGGCCAGGATAGAAGAAAGACTAGAAGAGAAAGAGGACGAGGAGAGAGACTGCTGGCTCCTCGCCATGCCCTCTCAGTGTGACCTTCCTCGTAAATAGCTCATACGACTCACTCCCCACTCAACCACCCACCCTCTAGTTCCGATGGGAGGAAGATAGAGAAAGCTGAGATGGATTTAAGCACCGCAGTGAAAACCCCTGTTTTATATCTGCCAGTCTCACTTTTTTGTAACAAGAAAGCCAGGTGCAGTAGACCATGGTAAGCAGGTAGCAGACGCTATGGACTTTGATGTGTTGCAGGGCAACCTGAAAAGCCACCCCCTCCCCTCCCCAAACCTCAGTTTTATCAAGTGCCAAGGGGACGAGGTGAGCGGCTGCTCAAGACACTTCCTAGCCCTGATGAGGATACATGACATTCTAAGGTCATAAGACCAGGGACACCTTCCAGATCTCATTTGAATGTTAAATGGAGCAGTGTTGCAATTAACTGTTCCATAAATTGGTTTGCCAAATGAAATTGGCAGAGTGTGACACAAAGTCTCTGTGGAGATGAGGCCTATCCCTCTGTTTTAGTCTGTGCTGCAAAACAGATGTAGGTTTGTGTAAGTCGACACTAAAGAGCTGGACTCAAATCAAGGTTTTTGCTCAACACATTTACTGCCACCATTAATCTAGGCACTGCTGTCATAGTACCAAAACTGGTATAAAACAAGTGTAGTTTACTACAAGGGCTGCAGCCAAGCCGGTCAGAGCTGCCTCTGCGGTGGAACTTTTGTGGAGGACGGTGGTGAAAATGAGCAAATGATCTGTGGGTTTTCTAACTCTGGTTGTGTCGTCGCCTTCCTCTGTCCCTCTGTTGCCTTTCTGTCACTGGGATGCCGTCACTGCCGGCCAGGGCAGATGGTACTTGGATTGTGAAAGGGCAGCACACACCAATGCTGAACCACCAACTCGGTAACACCCACCTGGGTGCCACCTGCCCCTCATGTCTGTTTGGCCATAATGCCAGCCACACACACAAGGGAAAACTCAGGAAAAAAGTAAATTTATGCCAGATTTGATTCTGGGCTTCACAAAAACCAGTGTGCCTACACTCTACAGTTCCAATCTGTTGTGTTTTATTCAGTAAACACCCTTGCCCCATGATGGTTTTTCAACAATTTGTACCATCTGGATAAACCTTTTCAGTTCGACCAGTGGATGCTTCTGCTAACCTTGCCCTATGCCCTACAGGTGCTCAGTGGGAGACTCATTTATTCTGTTTATCATAGGAAGCTGTAGTAGGTTCAGGCACGGTTCTAAAGTAAACTTAAGATTTCTACCAAAAAATGTTTTTGGAGCTGAAGTTGTTTTCTTTTTGGTAGTTGCAGCAGATCAGAAGATATCTTTGCGTAGCAGCCAAAAGCTAGTGCTTTTTGTTGTTTTAAGACCATGGCTTCGAGCACTGGTGTAAAAATGATGATGAAATTATTTTAATTACCATCAAAGTATAGTGTATTTTTGATGGATCTCCATCAGAGAAACAGGAAAGTAATTTCGCTCTATTATAGATAATGCAATTCGTTCTTTTTTTACTTTTTAAATGTCCAAAATTTGAGCAAGAAAATACATATAAAAAAAGTATATTTCTGAACATTACAAGACTTTTTGGTTCTGCAAAGTGTCTTTCCGAGTTTGATTTTTATAAGGTTGGTGTGGATTACCTCAGTGTGGGCCTTGAATAAGACTGCCTGTTCCAAAACAGATGTGGTAAGTTGCGCGGCACCCTAGCAGAGAGAATGAGCTCATTGTTTACAGTCAAACCTGGTGCTAATCTTTTCTGAAACGCTAACAGCTGCCTAACTGCACCCCCCAGCCAGTTGTGATACCACCCCCTGCCCCTTGGTTGTGCTCCCTTAGTGTCTGTGTTGAGCTCAGGCAGACTGCAAAAAGACCAAGCAGGCGCCTAGTGATTGCTACTCCCCCCACGCTCTCCCCTCACTCAACACAGCATCAACTGCATCCCAATGCATTCCCCAAATCTAATATGTGTATTAAAATCGATCTGCATTTCTGCTCACAGTGGCCGACGTGGACTGGGCCAGTGTTGGGTTGCCTACTTTGTCCACCCACCCATCTTCTCTTACACACACACAAACTCAGGTTGAGTGTTTGTGGGTTTTTTGTTGGTGACAAATATAGAGACATTTTCCAGAATGATTGAGGTGTTTAATACAGCTTCATAAACACACACACATACAATCACACATGCACACACTCTTGTTTTATCACACACTGCTAGTGTTGGAAGTCATTTCTCGTGACTAATCCAGTTAAATAATCAAGAGCTGCGTGCTTTGCAGGGGAGTGAGCATAAAACTAGACAAATGGAGTGATGAAGCCGGCTGAGGGATGATACTTGTACTCCCCCTAATTGACTTAAGTGCCCTCATTAGTCTTGGGCCATTAGCACCTCAGCGTCCTTCTAATTCACCACATCTAATTGCTGTCCATAGCACTTATCTGCTGTGGTGAGTTCCTGGGCCGACTCCTGACCACTAAACCTTGGCCTTGTATTAACACACTTCCTGTAAATTTAAACCACTGCGTGGTTTTACCTCAGTGGCAGCACAGAGACGCTACAAGTTTCCCTTCCTCAAAATATGAGCCCTTTTTTAAGGTTGTTTAGATGAAGAGAACATACAG
>NC_024316.1:4940453-4975870 GCF_000523025.1 Cynoglossus semilaevis | reverse complement strand
AACAGTTGAAGTTAAAGACAGGTCGATGTTAATTGTGCTGCACTTAAACCAAGGAGCACCTTCTGACACTTGATTCCTCTTTTCTATTCTGTTGTTTTGCCTCTGTTTTGTTGTGCTCCAACTTTCTTTGGAGCCACTCTCTGGAACCACACTGATTTTTCTCCTACATGATGTGACAAAATAAAGGAAATGGGGAAGCAGAGGAAATGGCCATTTCCTCTTTTTGCTATCACACTGGGTTTTAACATTTTCTTTTTCTTTCTATTCTATTCCTTCAATCTTTCATTATATTTTCCTGCCACAGTTTTTTTCTGGTGTATATAAAACATTTTTACCTTTACTTCCTTTGTTGAGAAAATTAACAATAATGAGAAAAGGGACTTCAGCTAAAAAGAGGAAAGTGGGGACCAGTGAAATATCTCAAGGTCTCTTAGTTCCAACTAGTACCTTCCTGATTCTAGACACAAACATTTATTTCTCCAGGCTTCTAAGAACATAATTACTATACATGGATCTTGTGTTGCAGGAGTTAGCCAAATAATTTCTTCCTCCTATTGCTGCAAAGTGTACCATACACTATAAACATATCAATCCCTACATTGTGTGGTCATCACAGAGTTTGTGTACTGTTATAAACATAGTTAATTAACCATTGGTTTCAGATCCTAGTATAAATAATGTCTTGTGCTACATGACAAGTTGTTTTTCATTTCTTCAAAACACTCAATAGATTCTTCCAAGCTTTGGATGCATCAAAAAACAACTATTATGCAAAATGATTTGGAGGAGACCCTGTTAGAACAGAGCGGGGGAATCTTTGGATTATTAATAGCAACCAAATGGTAGAATTTTCTGTTGGCTTTATGCTCCACATTCTGAATCCGGATATTCTCCTGCCGTTTGGGAATGCATCCGACTCAGTTGTGTCTAATAATGCATCTATCATATGTGCAAGACCACTAAACTATCTAGAGAACATGTCCTTAAAATGACTTGGATGTCGAGTCTGCTTCCTGTCTAATTGAAAATCCAAGCCCCTCAGGTACTTGTCCTGTAATGATTGATGACTAGATTTTTGGCAGATCTTAAATCAGATGTTGACTGATTATCATCAGGTTAAGAAGAATTTACTGTATAATAATTGAATTTGTCCTGCCTCTAACTCAAGCACCATTGGTACCTCTCCAATTTCTCCAATATTTAAACAAATTGAGAATCAGTTTTCCCTCTTGTGCTTTTAGTGGAACTGATGAAGACAAGCGTCTGTTCCGTAGTGCAGGAATAAAGCAGACTTTGATAAGTTTGTCTGGAAATCTTGTCTCCCTGGCCCCAGACATAACATACAAGCGCAACTTTAAATCGGAGGCAGCGACAGAAGTGGTTTAAGGAAAGTAGGAAGTGGGGATCATCTCTGAGTTTACTCATTGTCATTATGTTACTGTGTCATAGATGTAGAGGACAGGGACGAGGGGAGAGTTGGGAAGATCTAACGATAGAAGACCTAACACTTAAAAGATATATTAGGTTTTCTTTTTTTCATTTGGAGGATCTTGGTGTTCAGGGTCTCAGAGTGTGTTTTCTTCGACCGACAAGGAAAGGCAATACTGAACAGGGCGCGGGGACAGCTCTTGATTGGCCGAGGTTAAAGGATATGTAGAGAGAAAAAGGCGAGACGGTAACAGACAGCTGACAGAGTCCAGAGACAGCTGATACAGAGTCTGTGACGTCTTCCTCCAGACTCTGGCTCTTGTCTGTGTGTCACGTACACTTTTCCCATAGCCACCATCGCTGCTCCATCTCCCTCCCTCCCTTTCCTTTTCCCCTCTCCCACTCTCTCAGCTCACATATCCCACAGGGCCCTGGGGTTCTCTCAGGGCAGCCGGGTCGATGGTCCAGAGCCATAGACATCCAGTTGGCATGTTGCTGGCCAATGTCAGCTGACAGCAACTGTGTGTGTGGGTTGTTTGTGTATTTGTCCAAAAATGTATAGCAATTATGGATGCATGCATTTCAGAAAAAAAGAAACAAAACCCTGACTCAAATGCCATATTTTCGTTTAAACATAATTATAACCAAACATATTAAAGCCTGTCAGCAGTAAATATAGACCCCATATTTACTCCTATAAAAGTGAGGGAGGTCACCAAGCGCTTTACAGCACTGCAACCTGCCCAAGTCAAATATCTTTTACTCAGGCTTGTGTGTCATACACACATTGAAACAGTAGGCAGCATTCCCCCCTTCTTTGGTTAAAGTCTTGTAGCGTGTTGTTGTGATCCAATATGGCCATTTTTCCCCCTCATGTGGTTATACAGTCTGAATAGGACATGTAGTTGATCCTACATGCAGCTGACTTGAAAACTGTCTGGCTCGACCCTTTGCAATAATCTGCAATAATGTGACAATTCCACTGACATTTGTGCATGTACTTTTGCCACTTATGAAAAGAACCGAGGGCAGGAATTGCGGCATGGCAACGTGTGCAGTCTTAACTCTTCTAACCGCTTTTGTTTTCCACCCAATCAGACACTCTCTGATATATGTGGCTTTCATTGAACAATTTGCGTCTTAGGAAATGGCTTGGAAGTCAGCCTTCCCCCTGCTTCATTGGCCAGGAAACGCTTCAACGTCTGAGATTTGTCATTTGTTCCATCTGGCAGGCCAGTAGAGGCTTTGGAGGAGTCGAGGGCTTACATAACTAAAACAAATATCCAACATTTTAGGCGATTACATCATAAGAACAGGATCGCATTGGTTGATCTGAGTTGCACCCATGTGCAGAGAAGGTACAGCATTTGTTATTTGAACCAAAGTGATAGGAAAGGACACTGATGCATGTGGTATGAATTGATATGATGGAGAGGAATCATTCGGTCACATCACATATGTGGCAGCAATGTCTCATTAGACAAGTTACAAGCATCATTATTATTAACATAAAAAAGTACAATTACAGTATGCCTATACTTTTGTTTGGTTTCAGAGTCCTATTTCTGCCCGTTGATATGCTTATTGCCTTTTGCTGAATGACGTCTATGTTCCAAATTTTGTCCATGCGCCACTCGCGCCCCCCCATCCACTGGAAGCGCTCTAAAATAAGGCGTGAGGAGGGAGAAGAAAAAAGGCTTTCGCACACACCGACTGAGTGATGGATTTTATTTGGTCTCTGTTTGCTGAGCCCGTGCTTGGCTCAGTTAGACTGTTATGTCGGTTTCTATGGTGAAAAACAGAGACCATGCCAGACTCCAAGTAGTACAAGGAATGAAAAAAAGGAAAAGCAAGTGCAAAGATGGGATGAGGAGGGGGATGCGGCGGGGGCTAAAAGGGAAACTTGATTCCAAGAATTCAGAGGGTGTGGATTAGCAGGGAGCAAGACACAACAGACAGAGAGAGCGATGCAGTGTGAAAAAAAAAAAAAAAAAAAAAAACAAAGAGTTTCTGTTAGGAACAGACTCTGAACAAATATACTGAAGCCAGCCGACATGAAAATGGCCCTCAAGAAATGTCCTGTCTGAGAAGTTCCAGTTTGTGGTTTTGGCAGACATAAATTTAGAGAAGGACTCTGCCAATAATGATATCAGACTAGTAAAGGCAGCCTCATTGTTGTAGATATAGTCTCAGGTCTGAGGGAGTGTCATGATTGTTCAAACCTTGTAGCCAAAGACTTTGGTACGCTTCTTTAAAATGCCATAAAAGTCAAGACTTTCCGTGTTTTCACGGACAAAATGAAATCCCTTTTTTCTATCACTCTCACTATTCAGTTGTATGGAAAGTACACAGTGAACATCTTGTTAACGAACATGATTTAGGTCCTTATCAGTCTCTGGTGACTTTGTCTGATCATAATGGAGTAGTCATTTTTAATAGGATACAGAATGGTATTACAGGCAGGCCAGTCAACTACATATTTGATTGGTATGCTAAAAACTAGACTTCCTCTTTTGTGTAATTTTTTGTCTGTTAAAACTTCCACTCCTTGAATTTCCCACAGTGCTGTAGCTGCTCCACTGTGATGCCAGGAGTCCATTTAGATTCAGTGCTTGGTTCAAATGAGCTAACAGCGCTAATCCCACATTTCAGCATGAGCTGGGCTGTTGCTTATTCATGCCGTTTCCTCTCCATGAATGAAAGATGAGGTGCATTAGCGCATGCTGACATGTGATTGATAGAGTGTGGTGTGTGTGCAGTGTGTGTTTGTGTCTAAGTGTGTATGTGTGTGAATGAGAGATAGAGTATGGGAGCAGCGTCAGAGGCAGATTGATGGGGAGCGTTTTATTTAACAGATTGAAGTGAGTGAAAGGTCACAGAGGCGGCGGCTGCTACCACTTGCACACATTTCCTTGATTGGTCTGTGTGTGTGTGTGTGTGTGTTTCTGTCTGTGTGTGGGTGTCTGTGTGTCTGCAGGTGTTCAGAAATGTTGAGTCTAAATCAAAGCTCCCCTGTTTTTTTCCCTCGTACGCAGCTGCATCGAATCTAACTTTGTTCATCATTCCACATCTGTGTGTGTGTGTGTGTGTGTGTGTGTGTGTTGTGTTCATGCCTGTACCTGCTTGTCTGTTATCACTTCATCTATCTTGAACGTAGCCCATTGGTATGCACTTCACCTGCAGTAAAAAAAAACTAACAAACTGCTAGGACACACACATTTTCTGTGTGTGTATTTCCCACAAACTGCCAGGACACACACATTTTCTGTGTGTGTATGTGTGTGTGTTTTGGCTCTGTAAAGACACACATAGTCCAGGAGTGAGATAGTCTGTACACATAGGCAGTTTGGCACACATGAGTAAACAGACGTCACTCTGACCAGAAACTCAACAACAGCGTCTAGCCTGTCTCTGGCAGGTCATGGTGATCCCTGTTCTGGTGTGTGTGAGTGTGTGCGTGCGTATGTGTGAGACAGGCGGGCACTCTGGTCTTACAGATCACTCACACTAGGGTCTGCTTTGACTCTGTATCAACAGTTTAGTCTACACTTGGGCACAAAAAGCCATGAGTTTACATCCTGACTCTGGGACAGCTGTGATTCTTTAATTCTGATTGGCTGCCTCCATTATTCACTGCTGGTGGGACTTAAACCAACAGATTTCTATCAATGCATTTTTATTTTAAAATGTTCCTTTTGACTTTTCTTCACATCCTGTTTAGTTCCATACACACAACTCACTTGTTGCTGTGATCTACATAGGCACATTCATATGCATTTACCATCAATGACTACATACCAAATCGACTGTCGCTCCAGAAATGTCCGCTTCAGGTGTGTGTGTGTGTGTGTGTGTGTGTGTGTGTGTGTGTGGTGGTGGTGGGGCTTAATATCAATGTGTCCCACTAAACAAACTGGACCAGCAGCCAATGCCCCCTTTAGCCTGAAGTTGGATGCAGGCCTGGTTTATTCACACACACACATACAGCAACACACAAACTCTCATAAACACACCGACATAAACCCACAATTGTGTTTGCTCATGGGCAGCCACTCGTACACATAGTGCTTTCCAGTTTGCTGTGGCAACAACAGGAGCTGAGGAACACACAGCCAGTTGTTTCCATGTTCACTAACGGGTTTTGCACTCAAACCTCCAATACTGGCTTTTCATTTAACTTTTCATAGGTTATTTTATAGCACACTCGGGGGAAACAGGCCTCTGCTTTGAAACCACCTCTGTAGAGATGGTTCAGGAGTCTGAAGGTTTCATGTTTGAAAAGGTTCTGGTCCTGCTGGGATGATAGAGATCCCTGATTGTATATATTCTGCCAAAGACACAAATACAGCAGGTACTTGTAGTAATGTACACACTGTTGTGTGGTTAGAGAGTCCAACTCAATACCTCAGAGCAAAATGTGTTCCACGGGTCCACACTGTGAAGTAGATTCTTTTTTTCCCGACATTTTCCAGTAAGATAGGAAGCAACTGCGACCACCACATCCAGACATGCACAAAACACACACACACACACGCACTAATCGCAACATCCTGTCATTTGTTTTTCTTCCTTTTCCTGTCGTCTTCCTTTTTTCAAGAAGCCTAGACTGCATGTGTTCTTTGTGGATTAAATGTTACACTGTAGAAGATACCAAAACGACCAACATGGCACCAACCCTGACCGGAGAGGTTTGACCTGTATCTGCTCTTTGAATGACCCCAGGTTTTAGTGACCAGTTGTCCTCCTGCTGAGCCACATGTTTTCCCCCCTTCGCCAGCCTTTGTTTTTTACGGCGTCTTCACTTTGCTCGTCTCTGTTGTGTCTTGGAGCCCTCTCCCACCAGAATGCAGCGGAACAACAAACCCCAAAGAGTGGCTATAAACTTCAGACTTGTTTATGACACAGGTCTGCTTGCTCACCTCTGAGTGAACTCTGGCAACAGACACTACTGTCCAGTCTTTTGGGGGCAATGAGCAATGCGACCCCAACTTCACCCTGGCCATCCTGCCCTTTCGAGAGCTTCAATGGGAATGCAGTTCTTTTACTGCGGCCCACCTTTTCAACCAATCCTGTTGGTCAGCTAGTCTATGGTTCATATTTTGTGACTAGATTTCATTCCATTTTGGAGCGCAGAAAGGTTCATCTAAGGTGACTGGCATTAACTGATATCATTCAGTTCTCTAAAAGACTCTGCCAACATAGTTTTTGGTTGGTCCTGAGGAGGTTGGCGCATCTGTTGCGTTTTCTGTGGAAGTGGCACTGGGTTTGGCAGCACAATCCCTCACAGGGAGCGAGAGAGGGAGATATCTATTATTTTAGTCTGAGAAAAAGAGAAGAAAATGTGAGCTAAAAATATCAGAGGATGTTGATAATTATGGTATGGTATGTTAACGCAGTTTAACAAACTAACTGATGTTAGGAGCCTGACTCCAGTGTTTAAATATAAGAACATTAGCTGTGTAAAACTGTAAAACACATCCACTGTTATAAAATAATATATCAAATATCATTAGAAATTGTTAAACTATAGACTATTAGAAAAATCCTGTTAGTCCAGTGTTAAAGTCCCCGCCCAGGTAAAAGATCAAAGGTCATGAGAATTTTGGCCAAAAGCAGCAAAGGAGGCCATATAAAATATGTAGCAAAAATAGCTATTGGTTGGCAGAATAGCTTGAAAGCAATAAATGGTTGTGCTCACTTCAAAGTAGCTACCGTGGCAATGAAGTGTAGAGAGAGTAGTAGTGATTCAGATTTTGAGCAAACATCACATCCGGTTTATTGCCATCCTTCCATGGCCTTTTATAACAGCTCTGTATGATTTAATTATACTGATTCATGAGGTTGCACCTCAGAAATGACCCATGGTTTTTAATATCCTTCTCTCTGCCATCGATTGGAGGCTTTGGTTTGGAATGGCTGTGGTTTCATCAAAGCCAAACAAAATCATCCAAACTCCACCTGCAGTTGTCGTCATCTTGGAATGAACATGTCAAGTAATTGTCTCAGCTCCTCTTACTCACTAAGAGGCGTCTCTGTTTGGGTTTGTGTGAGGTTAGCTGCTGAGATTTTAATCTGCTCACTCGGCCATCTGCTGCTGTCGTTGGGCGTCATATCTCTGGGATTAAATTAGAAGACGCCAAACACGTGAGAATTTCCTGGTGCATTCAGTGGCACCTTCAGTCATATACACAGTCCACAACAAAAATGAAAGCCGCCACAGTAAAAACAAATAGCTCATTCAGTTGAGCAGATACTGTCAACGACACATGACTTAATGTGCACATGTGCAGTAAAGCGGTGCTGAGCAGAGAATGTGGGACACTGTCATCCTCCCCCCGAAGCTCAAGTTGGCCACCGACTTTCTACCGCCTGCAGCTAAAGGCCCTGATTACCATTTTATTACAGCGTGTCATTATTCTGATGCTATCAATGAAAATGAATTGGCCGACAATTGATTTACAATAACTGTCCCCCTCCTCTACACTGGCCCTCGGGGAGGCTCTGAATCTCATTGATTCATTCCTTCTGTCCGCTCTGTCGTTCTGACTCTAACGAGGCCTTAGACCCATTGTTATTGTCCCTACTACAACATAAGAGGATGAATCTACTTGTTACGCAGTCATTGGCTCAGAAATGACACCCGGGCTAATAAAGAGTCATATGTCAGGGCAGGAGGATTTTTACAGAAACATCTACAGGATTTTTATTCATTTTTGTTGGTTAAAACAAGCAGATTAGCATCAACAGCAACAGCATGTTTTTCCATGATAAATATTCAAGGTCGACATAGCATTATGCAGATATAGTATAGTTTAATTTAATTTAATTTAACAATAAGACTGTCACAGAATTATTATAATAAACTTAAAAACATTTTTAACCCAGGTTTAAAAGTATTTTCCTGCATAAAAGAAAAAAAAACCTTTTTACACAAACCTACATGAACTCTTAACCCCACAAATGACCCAAGAATCTTTGAACATAAGAAATCAGTAAACTACATGCAACTTGCAGTTTCACTTCTTTACTCAGTATTTGCTATTGCATTAACTTCAAGATATTACCAAACCAAAACCTAGATCATCTGTTTTGCTGAAAGTGGTAAACATCAATCTTACATTAGTGTTTCCTAAACTTTGGGTCAGGACCTAAAAATTGGTCAAAGAAGTTTTTTTTTGCAGATTAGTTTTGTCAGTGGAAAAAAGTTCACATTTGTTAAAAAATAATTATCCACTTCTCAACGAATTTATAAATGTCTTAAGTAAAATTGCTGTTAATATTTTCCGTATAATATGTAGGAAATATAGTGGTTCCACCTAGTGCTGCTTAAATAAATCAGTAAGGCGATATATTGGCTCACAATTTCCTAAAAGTTTTAGTACATTCAAAATCGAACTCGTGCTGAACTTCAAATATCCAGACAGACAACAGTGAAGTTGATTTAACCTGCTAAAATTAGCACTAAGAACTTTTCTGCTCCCTTCATTACTCATATCAAGTCCAAGCAGCAGTCATCTGGCAGAGGCTTATGTTTCTCTCTGTTTTATGGCTGCTGATAAAAGTGTTCAATACACAATCGGAGGGAGAAGCAAGGGGAAAAAAAATCTCCCAGCTGGCCACAGGGCATGCTGATCATCATTAGTGCCAAGTGTCTGAAAGCTGTCGAAAACATTGGCATCACAATACAACTGGAGTGCTCTCTAACCCAGATCATTATTTTTCCTCGTCTCCCAGAATAAGGTAGCAGACGAAGCCATGTAGACGCCACGATGTGCCTTTGGTTCCTGCTGCACACGAGGAGTGGAAACTATCTTCCATCACCTTAGTGCAGTGTGTCAAAATGAGTGACAGAGTGTGTTGTTTTACTATAAAAATCCGCAGACAATTATGGGACTTGGGTTAGTTTTCCTTCTTGGACACACTGATGGACGATGCATAGATCTTGTGATAAACATCAACACTCAGGCATTATAAGAGCATGACTTTGGTCATATTTTGTTTTCAATGTTGCCAGTTCACCCTTTTCATTTAAGTTCCCACTGCACTTTCTTTTACCTTGCCATTGCTTACTTCCTGTCTGACATAACATGGTGAAAGTAAGAAGTGATTTCCAAATGCACTGTGAAGATGACACTACTTTAAACCCAATGGTTTTGTTTTACAGTTTTAGGCTTTTCTGATCCATGACTCCCACATCTTCTATCCAAGTAAGGATAAATGTCCTAAGGCATTTTTGACAAATACTTTATTTCTTTCAGTTGTGCAACAGCCGTCTACACAACAAGCACAAGATGTTTTACAAGGTTTTGGAACATTTTACAGTCTAGTTGGCTTTTTGTAAAGTACGTATGGAGTATATCAGACTGTTGTCTGAGGAGTTACCTGTGTTTTTGCATACGTATGTTGTAGTCAAAGTGTCAGTAGCCTACATACTAATTTAAATGTCTTGTCACAGTGTCTGGCTTTACTTCTCCATAGTATCCTGATCAAGCAGATGTAATGAAACAGTAGACCTTATAAAATAGTCTACTTTGTCATGAACCAGAAACCCACAAATGCTTACAGTTACATTGGCTTTGAAAATCACCTTTCACAGACGGTGATGCCTTTTCTACTAGTTCAGGATGATTGTAAAACTTACAAGCAGTAAGCAAAGAGTCTAGAATCTGGATTATGCATCCTAGATACTTTGATGTAGTTTTTACTAAGGGTATCATGAAGATTGGTTGCTAGGAGCAACGGACAAACTGGTGTTAGTGCACCTTACACCTGCTGCTGCATCTTAATAATTTACTTAAGTCTGATGTGTTCATAAATTTAAATTAATCTTTACCTACATGTTTAAACTAATATTTAGACTTGGTTGAAAGGATGAAAAATTCCGGCACATTGTTTCCACTCCACATGTATCTGCAAAGACCTTCATGCAAATATTAGCATACAGCTTACCTACATCTACAGACAGCATTGAACCAGAGCGCCTGTGGAACCACATGAACACGAAAAGCCTGCAGAGATTACAGTGTGAAAGAGTCAGAAACCAGCATCCCGTGCAGCTCATGTTACAAACGCAGCTGCCGCTAAAACTTCGAGGTCTTACTGAGTGCTTGAAAAGTAAAAATTATATGGAGTGTGCAGTAGTGCAAACGCAAATAAGCATGGGGCAAACAGTGCTGAGCAAACAGCTGAACACAGCTCTATTTGAAGCAGTGGAAATTAAACACCAAGTTAGAGACATTATGAGAACTGTAAAAAAAATATTTTGGTTCATTATGAAAATGTGGTGGGACAAATTGGAATATGTTGGGCTGCCGCAGTCTAGATAATGAATGGGAAAGTGTGGTGTTGATAGTAAGGAATGTGTGGCACAGTAAGGGCTTGGCAAAATGCAAGAAATACATCTGGGCAACTTTGAGGGTTGTGTGTACTGAACAGCCATCTGTGTGTGTGTGTATGTACCATGTAGGCAGTGTGTCATTTATAATTTCACAACAGCCTCCATTTATTTCAAACCCACTCCCCCTTGTTTTTCTCTACTCTTCACATAATAACAGCTGAAGACCACAGCTTGCATCAAAGCAGCCGGCCTGTATAAGAGCCTGTTTCTCCATGTAAGATGATGTGCTCAGCATGGATGCTCGTATTGACCCGCCATGTCTGCAGATGCATTAGTGTGGCCACGGCAAGGCCCACTTAATGCCCAACCTACAACAAACAAACACAGCAGATACAGCCTCTGTGTTGTGCACCACACAGGGCACAGAGCGCTGTCTGTCTGTGATGAAACCAGGTAGTTCACTGGTTTATCTGGGAAGGACAGGCTGTCACAGACTGCAGGGTCTGTCAGTCCACTGATTGGTCTGCAGACTGGCAGTGACTTAAGCCGTGGTGTCTGAAACAGCTGACAGTCTGACCTAATCCTCAGCCCAGCAACAGGAAGGAAGAGGAGTGTAGCCTCTGGCCATCTGATCTCTGGTCTCTGAAAGAGTGGTTGTTTTGTGTACAGTGAAGGTTTAGTCGCTGGACAGAGAGAGGTTTGCAGAGACACAGCATCCATGAGGAGGAGCTTGTAGAATTACTCACAGCTGACAGTTTATATTTAAGTTTGGGTCAGGATTTTGTTGTTGAGGATGTTGAGGTTCTGGTTGCAAATCAGGTATTCGTTGTTTTAAGCTGCTGAAGATGCCTGATTAGGGCTGGAAGAAATGGCCCAAAATGTTAAAAAAATTGTTACAGATAATAAGAAAATTGAAAACAAGGTTCATTTGTTGGATTTTTGCAAAGACAACCCACTGTCATCATCATCATTTGTATTATTCAGATATCTAACCAACCAAATTCAGCCTGCTAATTGTTTAAATAAAGAACATGCCCATACAAATAATAGCAATTAAACTGCAAACATTCTGCCACAATCACTGGAGAAGGCATAGAGGAGTGGAGTCTGTCCATGAAATTTCCCCTGTAATGGAAACCCGGATCTCCTTCCGTCAGAGTTTGTTTTCTCACTCTTCTGAATCACTTTCCTGCCTTGGACAATTGCTGATTTTTAATCATAAGGATTAAGAAGATAGTGGCTGAAGGGCTTAACTGCCATTGCTTGTGCTGACCTTCTTTGGTCAATCCTTAAAACAGACATAATCCCACAACATCCTGCCGGACCCCGTTGCTCGATCCCACCCGTCCGATCAGTTCTGACTTTGGCGTGAAAAAGCCAGCCATCACTTTGCGGTTGGTGGGACTGATGGATTTTGCCACAGTGGAAGCCAAAACGTGCCCAGTTCCTAAATTAGCAGTGTGAGAAATTTGGTCTCACTCTCTCAGTCAATATGTTTACTTTTAGCACAAGCTGTAAACACAGACACACATGGCTGAAGTGGATAGTCATACTCGTTAATTCTGAGCCAATGACCCGTCTTGTTCACGGCGGCTCAGCACTCCTGCCGATGTGTATGTTGAGGGGATTTTTTTTTTTAGCCGTGGACTCTTCATACCTTCTATTATCCTCCAAAGCATCGTATCACACTCTGCCTCTCAAGTTCTAGGGCTTGTTTATGTTATCAACAATTCATTTTACATCCATTGAGTCACAGCAGACTCTTCATTATCCCATAAGCCTTGTCATATTTATACTGCCGCTGCATCCTGGAAGCATGAACTAAAGCATGAATCAAGTCTTAAATGACTTAAATGGTGGCACTTTGCAACGTAGTCCCCATTTTTTTAATAGCCGGAATTCTTACGAACATCTACACACTTTTTTTTAGTCTCGAGAAATTTCTGTCGATAAAGACCTAGGGTTGAATAAACTGCTGAATGTGCATAACCTTTGTGCCCTTGGGTAGAATCGCCTTAAGAAGAGCCGAGTTGTCTTGATAGAGTTATGGTCTCTATATGAGAACATTGTTGTTACATAAAACAAGACAGTCATGCTTCAGATTGTTTTAAAGAAATATATTCTGTTTGAGCAAAAATTTTCCCCAAAAGTTGGAACAATTATCTTCAAATGTCAAACTTCCCTAAACTACAAATTAATACAAATTAGAATTTGAAATCAGTTTTGAGTCATAGTTACTGATCCCAAATCAGTTACCACCAGGACCATTACATAAGGTCAGGATAGTGAATAATGTTGGCAGGGATGCAACCACAGCCTGAACATCAGTTACTCCAGCACTCTTCCTTTATTAATGCATCGCTATGTTGTGCCTTGTAATAAAAGTTTGAGTTAAAATGGAGTGTACATTATTTATGCTGCATTGTAACCATGGTGAAACTGTGTTGGTGAACCACAGATGGCCATAGAGCAGGGATACACACCGCGTCTCACTCCTGGCTCAGCAGATAATGTCTGTAATGCCGGCAGCCTTTAAAGTCTCCCATGAGACGGCATCTTTATCAACCCTAGCCCTCCTCCGGCTCTAGGTGTCAGTGAGATAGAGACATGGAGGGCAAGGGAGAGGTTAAGACTCTAATTGGTGGTCTGTCGTTGTCCCTGCTAGTGTTGGGCTCCAGGGATGAGGCTTTAGCAGGCGAAATGATGCCTGTAAGATGAGAGGGGATTTGACTGCAGGCCTCCGCCACCCCTTAAACCTCTCTCCTGCTCCCCCTCTGACAGGAAGCTCCATGCACAGAAAAGCTGCTAGTGCACATATTTGGACACATGGTGCACTCGTAATTGGTCAAAACATGTTAGGAAGTGCAACGAGACTTAAGTAGAATGGTTTGAAGACATTAGACATCCTTCATGTCAGATTGTGTCAAATGCAGGCTGACATAATTCCCCAGATCCTGAACCTGCACTAATACAGTCAGATTAGTGGGAAAGAATGTGATGCCGCAAGAAATATTGTGTTGATTACTAAGAATGCTCAGAAGTTGACTTTAATCTGTCTGGAATGTGCGTATTGGTTGCTTAGCTGGGGTGAGAGGTGGCTTTAGGTGTGGGTTTGTGATTTATCATAATGGAATGGGGCCCGTCTCTGCCGCTTCCCTTCGCCATGTGGAGGAGCACACCTTTGAAGTGCAGGAGCAGGCGGGTGTGCTTTTTTTTTTAGTGTGTTTGCATATCTGTGTTTGTGTGCATAACTCTGTGTGACTTCAAACAAGTGTGGAGACAGACATTTATGTGTGTGTGTGTTCGTCCGTGTTTGCTCAGCACTCACTATTTAGCCTGGTTTGTCACACCCTGGGGCATCTGCAGTTCTGGATTGTAGTTTTCTTAAGAATGCACCCTGGTGTCATCTGCTCATAAGTGATAATTGTAAATCGAACTGCCATTTCAATGTGTGACTGCATGCGGACCCTCACTGCACTGCTAGCTGACAGTAGCATTCACCCCCACTGCCCCCACATGCACACACCTCCCAGTGCTATTTATGAATTTACTCAGCCATGCGACTTAACCCTTTCACAAGCAACCTCAACCTCAGGGCACGTTACACGCCAAGCAGAAATATGGCCTGTGCCCCACATTCCCTAATCCCACTCACTCACACACACACACACACACACACACACACACACACTACTCCCCTTGTTACCCATAATTCACATCTGGCCTCTTTTAAAAAAGGGGGCAGCGTTTTGCACCACTGCAAGGAAGAAAGCCATCCACAGATCCCTCCCCTCCAGAGCCTCCCCACAACCTTCCCTCCCTGCAGAAGGCAACATTTACAAAGCTTGTAAATACTGGAATTATGCCTTTCTTGAACGCTACTTTACAGTTGTGATGCCAAACAAAAGTACTTCTGTCTCTCAGTGCAAATAATGAGAGTAGAAAAAATATGTAAAATTATCTACAACAGACGTTTTATTTCTATAGACACCCATGAAGAATCCATGTCCAAACACTGATGGAGTTGGACAGAACATAACAGTAGCATCAAAGGTGTTGAACCTCAGTTGAGTACAGGACACAACAAGACATTTCTAATTTGTTTTTTTAGCCAATGATACAGACAAATGAGATGGTGTACCTGCTTTGTCTGAGGGACTTTTTGGATGTTTTGGCAGCTGTCTTTCCGTCTTCTCGAGTTCAAACATTATTGCTTGGGTTTTCTAGAATGTGATGCCAAAAGGTCCAGTTTTTAGTTTAAAATCCCAGCAATTTCCCTGAAGTTTACAACAGTCATAGTTGACTCCTAATGTAGCTAGCCGGCACCAGGTTGTCGATCCAATCCGTATATTTGCGCACTGTATATTAGCACTTCAGCTGTCAGTAGATAATATTTGAAATTTATTCACACACACAGACATATACACACACACACACAACCCAACAGAGATCAATGCAAATATCCATTAGTGTACAGAAGAGAATTAGAACAAGTTCTACAACTGAAAGCAAATTGAGTTATGTTGCTTTTAGATAGCTCTGAAACATTGGTCTGCCAGCATCATAGAGGGAACATTGAATTATTTTTGTGGCCTTTGAATGACTGGTCTGTTTTAAAGCAGAACTCCAGACACAGACACATTCTTTCACAGCAGCATTTTGGGGGGGGGGGGGTTCAGTATTTCTTTACTGGATTACTTCGGTCTCATACATCTACAAATGTTGAATATCATCATGACTGATTGTGTAGTTGTTTAGTTGCTGAAAGCAGAGTGACTCAAAATATATTGGCGTTTAATCTGTGCGTTTTTTTTAACACAGAACATTAAAAAGTTGCGGTAAAATATTTAACTTTCAGCACTGTCATTATTCACTGACAAAACGTTTGTGTTGGCTTCAACGCTGACAGCCTGTAGCCAGTTTTAAGAAGCATTTATTCAACTGGTATAATTACAGCTTCATTGTTATTATGAAACAGTCAGACTTTGTTAAAAAAAATCACATTACAAACATTATTTTACACAGAATATGATGATAAAGTCATATTTTAGAAATTGAATATGGGTCTGATGCCCAAAGTTGAACGGAAATATTGGCAGAGAACCTAAAGTTTTACTACTCTACAGGAAAAGGTCAGATTTTGATCTTTTTCCTTCCATTCACCACCACTGGCACTATGTGGCACTTCCATTTTATAACAGCAGTTTGTCAAAGTTAGCATTTGATCTATTAAAAAAAATGGCATACAGCAAACGGCAAGACAAGTGGGTGGAAAAAGAAAAGCGATGGAAAAGTCCAGCTGTATTTATTTACCCCCCAACCCCCGGTCCCCCCTTGCAGTTTTTCCTTCTTTTTTTTTTAAAGCTTTCCGTCTCCTCGTTCAGCCCAATCCTGGCTCTGTCCTGCCGAGCAGCGCTAGTCTCTCACCATTCCCACGGAAAGAGTTGCCAAAGCAAATTTGGCGAGAGGAAATGGAGACCCTGCTCCCTTCCCAAACCTCCCAATCTCTTCCCCTTCCTTCATTTTCTTTGTGTGTGTGTATGTGTATTTCAAGTGTCAGCGTGTGTGTGTGTGGGGGGGGGGGGGGGGGGGGGGGGGCTGTGGCAGAACAGCAGTTATTCGATTCGTTGCCTGCCCTTTCATCACATTTACTTCTGTTCTGTATTTTCCATGTGTATCACAGTTGTTGTCACATAAAACCTGAAACCGAGAAGTGCGATTTACTTTTTTTACGCTCAAAACTTAACATTGCAGCGTCACACTACACGCCGCCTAACAACAAGGTTGTGTTGAAAGTTATGTGAGAATTTCTCTGTTTGTGTGTCTACACTGTTGCTCTCTGTTCAGACTTGAGTTTCTGCCACAGACTGTTTGTTCTTCGTTTGTTTCTGTCCTTTTTTGCCCCGCGTACTTTTTTTTCTTCCCCCTACTCTCTGACTCACTGTCCTTCCCTCTGTTTTGACTGATGCATTTGGGAACGGAACTTCATTTCCTTTGGAGGCCGGGGGAGTGGTGCAGTTCTCAGAAGTAATATTTCTTCGTCTGTGAGTCGACAGGACATAAACGGCCATCCTTGTCCGTGACAATATTCGCTGGATATGAAATTATGTTCGTGGTTTAAAGGTTTAAATATGGGCTATGGTGCAAATGCACGAACACGTACTGTTATTTTAGTGTTAGCGGAATCACAGACAGCATTGGAATGTCTGTTGGTTATGGCACACGCATTCATGGCCCCTGGTCTTTCTTTTCAAAAGAGTTTTATTAGCTACATAATTAGCATTTATCAAATTTCCTGTACGTTTCTTTCCTGCTTAACTATTATTAAGCTAGCCTAAAGATATTTTTGGTTATTATATTTTGTCTATATTATATTTATTTTATCATTCTTAAGAGTAATAATTATCTATAAGATATATTTTAGCTATTTCTAGGCTTACTTTTAGCAATCTTTTTTTTTATCTGTTAATTAATTATTGTGTCAACTTCTGCCCATTACTGGAAAGTTGTCTTTTAGTTAGTGGGTAAAAGCCAAACTTCTACTGTCATCATAGGTAAATTTAATGTACAAATATCATTAAGTATATACTCCACTCACATAATGAACAAAATTTAATGTACAAATATCAAGTATATACTCCACTCACATAATGAACTATAAATTCCCTTTTCTAGATATTTATACAGAGAAACGAAATACAGAGAAAAGTCACGTCTGTGTTTCATTTTTTGACAGGTTGTTTAAATTAATCGAAACAAAAGCGCTTTTCTCCCAGAGACTGATCAAATGTGAA
The DNA here is from genome assembly GCF_000523025.1 of Cynoglossus semilaevis. Lineage (NCBI taxonomy): Eukaryota > Metazoa > Chordata > Actinopteri > Pleuronectiformes > Cynoglossidae > Cynoglossus > Cynoglossus semilaevis. The sequence goes on along the minus strand of NC_024316.1, from coordinate 4,958,311 downwards.
GTATATGGTTCAAATAATTTAATGTAAGAGTTTTTTTGGGGGGGTTTTCTAAACCCTTACACTCAATCAAAGACAGATTTGACTGTACACTCGGAGCTGTTTTCATTTCTTTATCAGTTGTTGCAAGTGTTTAACCTTTAGCCTAGCTGGTGATAGCAGTTCTGGGAGTCTTCTCCGTTGTTTTGTCTACTGGTCTCTCCGGACTTTTCCTGGAAGACGAGAGGAACAGAGGAACCTCACCAGCCCTGCTGCTATATTAATAACAATAATAATAAAAAAAAGGAAAAGAACCTGAAATGGAATTATTGCTGAGATAGGAAGGAACACTGGTGTCAGCAGTATTATAACTCTTTGTCCAGGAAAAGGTGACAGGAGGCAACAGGAGGGAGGAAGTCGGGGGTGGCACGTTTGGGTCAAAGGCTGTTTTTTTTCTTCCACTTCGTGATTGAGTAGAAACTGCTCTGTACGTGGGATAAAGAACGAGTGATGTGAGGAGAGCTGGTACAGGCGGGTACAGCTGGGGCCTCCGCTTTGTATACAGCCACCTGATAATCTGAACATCTGCCATTTCTCTGCACAGACGCAGGCAGAGCTGTGTGTTAGGCCGGCAGGTGTCCCGTTCAGAAAAGTTAATACTTGAGAGCGCTTTATAATTCCCAACTCCGAGTGAATAACTGCAGTTGCACTTATGTGCTGAGTGCAGGAGAAATAACTCGTCACTGCATCAAAGTGAATATTAGATCAGGTCAATTCGAGTACAGTCAGCAAACCAGGTCCAACTTCAATCATTTTGAAGTTGGAACTCTGTCTCGGCAGCAGAGACCCTACACCTCGGAGGTGCTGTGTTAATAAGGACGAATGCAACGCAAGTGCAGTGCACTGAGCTGAGCAGCAGCAGCAGCAGTTTGACTGCAAAGCACTTTTTTTGCTATTTACTTCAGTGTAGACAGAGACTCCATTGTTCTAAGCGACTCCTCAGCCAAGGAGACGATGGTGGGATAAAGTAGTTGCCAAAAATGGAGCTTTGTGCATGTGTGTATGTGTGTGTGTGTGTGTGTGTGTGTGCAAGTGTGCAAATCCACACTCGAGGTTTCTTTTTGGAGTGAGCAGCCACACGGTATTTTTATCCCGGATGTTCGCCCAGCACACACATAGTTAGAAGTCATTCTGTCTGAGCAGAAATGAGCATGGACAGGTGGTCAAAGTTCAACTCTCCACTCAAAACATCTCACCTTCACCAGGGCTGCTCCCAGCCATTCAGCAGACACAAAAATGTCTCAGTCCTCAGGGGAAAGTTTGCCTGCCCGCAGATAATAAATTCAGCCTGGAACTTAAACATCAAAACTTTTTTTTCAGTCCTTGTAGAATGACATGTTGTCTGACACCTGTTTGTTTCCCAGCATATGCGGGTGTTTTTGTGGCTGTTTTGTATGAGGTTAGCTAAGCTGTCACTTTGCCTCCAGGAAGGGCCCCTCCCTTTTCCACCACCATGGGCCCCTCAGCAAGAAAGACATGCACAGGAGGCCAAAGTCAGGTCACAGGCAGGGTGTGGCTGAGGCTCACTCTCCTGAGTAAAGAAAGAGTACAGAAAACAGGTTGTTTGCCCTTTCATCTCGGTCCTCGTCCTGGGGGGCGGGGGGGGGGGGGGTTGGTTTATTAGGCAACCTGTTTTACACCATACCACTGCGGACGGTTTGTCTTCTACAGTCCTTTACTCATACTCACACTGCGGTCAAAGCAGAAATGAGTCCTCGTCATAGGAAATGGTAACAGCGACAAGTAAACATTATGCAGGAAAGGTTTGCAGCAGTTCTCACTTCATGTTAACAAACGTCTTCTGTAAATATGAATTCTTTACTCGCTTGAATGAACCTCGACAAGACAGGAAGTATATTGAAGTTTCACTTCAAGACAGACTCTTCTGTGTAGTACTGTACTACACCGTCAAGAGCTTCACGCTCATGTGACATCCCAAAATGATGTTCACATTTCTACACTAAAGAGGGTTTGTTATTTAGTTGGTCATTCTGGAATACCATACCTAGTTTTTGCTCGCGACCAATTCTGACATTTTGGTTCATTGCTCAGTTGTCCATGAGCTTCATAATCCTCGAGGCTTACACTTTTCTTGTTTTGCTCGTGTTCTTTTTCCTCGATGTCAACCTTGTCTAGTTAGAACATATTTAGAGCTGGGTTTTCAAGACATACAGGCCATAAGATTGTATTAAGACTAAAGTTGCATGCTTCATAGTTCAAAGATGTCTGGTTTTGAGGCAGTTAGAAAGTGACACTTCACCCTCTAACTGCCTCATGTCAAAATTTCCCACAGGCAGTTTTCAACTTTTACCTGCGGCATATACTTGGAGATTCACTTGTCGATTGTGATTGATGGTGTAAGACAGCCAAGTTCCCTTACAAGATATTTGAGTGTTTGACAAGAGCAACTTTTAGTTTTGTAAACTTTAGCAACTCTTGCATAGAGCTTGCATCTGCCAAATGCTAAATCATCATTCTGTTGTTGGAGTAGTTTACAGTTCACAGGTTTGGGTTTCATTCCCCAAATTTCTGATCACCCTAGTACTGGTCCTTAGCCTTTTTAAATGGAAATACTCACGAGAAGTGCATTTAACTCAATTTTTATCTATGTTGTCCATTGAAGAGTTGAGCAACTTTCCTTGGATTGATTGAACTTGCCGTGATGTAAAATTGTTCAGTTGCCCTTCAGTTTTATAGAGAGAGAGATGGCGATAACTGACACCACTGTATCATGTCAAACCGAGACATGAAAAGAACAATAGAAAACCCAAAGCACAGGCAGAGAAGAAAGGTGTGAAAAGCATTTATTAGCAATCTTTACAGTTTAATGGGGGAAAACCCAACATAAAGCCACTCATTTTGGCTGTCACATTAATTGCAGGCACTGTGGGGGGTATTTAGTATGAACTTACCTCATCGTCCTGCTGTTTCCAGATGTTTTTTGTTTTTTTGCCATTTTCTTTTTGGCCCAGAGTTTGATCTGTTCCTTGAACCAAACGTCCTGATGAATTCAAACAAAGTACAGTGGGATGAACTCCCCAGAGTCTCCAAAAAGCATCAGTGATTTAGTACTTTTACTTCACTTCTTTATTGTATAGACAGACCACTAAGCATTTCAAAATAGGCCTTCAACTCAAGTGGGGGAAATATAGTTTAGTAACTTTATGGTTGAATATAGTCAAAGCTTGTTTTCATCTTTTACCCCTTTGTCTCTGTGACAGTGGTGTAAATTATCTCTAAAGGTTTTCACATGTTTCCAAACTGAATGTCCTTCAAATGACAGTTGGGTCTCCTCTTGTTTATGATGAAGATTTATCTAAATCAGTCCCAAATCTGGAACGTCTATATTTAAACTCATTTGTATAGCATGTCATTATTGGGAGACAGTTTTGGTTCTTGTGAGATGTTTTTAGGAAATGATATCGTATTTTGTCACTATCTGTTTGTTTAGCTTCTATCAGTTTACCCCTCCATGGTCATCTTAAGATAATACTTTCCGGAATAACCTTTGGCTATGTTACTTTTTTATCGTCAAATTGCCTGCTTCTTTTTTTATTTAACAGGTTTATTTAGATTGTTTTGGTAACTTTAAGCTTATATTTAGATCTATTGGCCAATTTTAGTAGGTAAGAATTCCAGCACTTAAGACCCTAATCTTTAAACATTTAGAAAAAATATGATTTAGAAACAGCGTACATAGAGATGTTTAAATGCATTCTGTGTTTGTTGTCTGGCTGTGACAAACAACTCTGGCCTGCAGACAGAGGAAGTGTTCTGAAACTGTGCGGGTTTCACAAAGGCACAGACAGTCTTCAACTGAGAAGACTGTTATCACCCCACCCATCCTGCCGCAGCCACACACACACACACACACGCACACGCACACACAAAGGAATATACCAACAGACATATACAGCCACAGCCACTTGCCCTGACACGTGCTCATGCATGAGCCTGTGTAGGGCCCCCCCCTCTACTCCCTCCTCTGTCACTCCCCTCCCCCTCCCCACCTCTCCCTCGGCAGCTGAAAGAAGCCCGAAACTCTCGCTATTTCCACACCAGGACTTTAAGATTTGTGAGTCTCTCATGCAGGGGATGGTCCTAAAGTGCCATGTGTGAAACGAGGGGCGGTAAATCCCCGTTTGACAGATATGTGCTTCAAAGGTCCAGCCTCGATACAGTCTTATTTTTGCCATAACAGTGCTGGGAAAAAATAGTTTCAGACTACAGGCACTGTAAATTACGTCTGAGTTTCACTAGAAGGCCAATGCCAGCCCTCAGACAGTGTAGATATTGTCAGGTTTTGTGTTGAGGCTGTGAGGTGTGAGGACTGAGTACATAGACGGAGCAGTCTCAGCGCGTCTGACACACTGCCGGGCTAATCGGAAAGCCTTATCTTAGAAGTGTGACATCCTGTCTATGCTGTGTAATCCAGCCCAGATCATGCAAAGCCTTGCATACACTTGCACACACTTAACACACACACACACTTTTCTCTGCATCTTTGAAGTAAGCCCAGCTCTATCATTTACAGTGGACACTGTCAGGTTACCATGAAACGTGTCCTGGTCACACTTAAGTCAGAGTCCTGGTGTGAATGAAAGTGTGAGTGTGAAGAACATGTTTTCACACCTTTATGTCCTACAGACTAAGCCTTGGACCTGATTGATGCTTTAAACCCTGAGAGTCCTCTTTAAACTTCCTTGAAGTTTAAAGTGATGAATAGTTAAAAACTGTGATCGAGTCAAAGTACCAGGGTCTTCATCAGAAAAGAATGGACACACAAGGCCATCACTAGCAGATAAAAGTAGCTTAACACTGTTATATAATTCTTCATATTTTAAACTGTAACTAATTCTAAAAAAAACTCTTTCAAACCAGGTCGGATTTTTATTTATTATTTGACTGGTTTCGACGATGCAGAATTGCAGATTTGTCTCTAACCAAACACTGCGTATTTGGGTTCTCTTCAACTTTTAAGGTTGACCTGCTATTTGTAGGTGTTGTTAGGTGTTCTTAGGAGTGTTATCTTGCTAACAGTCAAAAAACAAACAAAGACATTGTACCCTTCCAAAGATTGGCAGGAAGAGATCAAACGTTTGAATCAGATAGTAGAGCGAGAGAAGAGGGCAGTGTCAGCCACAGCTTTGAGAGGCTGAGGTCATTGCCACAAAGGCAGCTCAATGGGGCAGAGGAGACAAACTCCCGTTTGTCTCAATGTATGAGTGTATCTGTTTTAAACACACACACTGCAGCACAGACAGACACTGGCCCAGTCACCTCTTGTCTCTTGGCTGCCCATGAGCAAACATGATTTGTGTGTGTGTGCGCGTGTGTGCGTGTTCATGCACAATTCAGTAACTCTAACTCTAACAACTTCCTGAGCCAAAGAAAGACACACAAAACACACACAAAGTCAACACCACACCTAAATTTAAACACAGTCACACTTCCAGCTATCAGACACCTCGTTTGGCACTCCCCTATCAGGCATTCACACACACACACACACACACACACACACACACACACACTGCCACACACTCGTGCACGCTCTAACACACACATAGTTATCGGTCTGCCTAGCACTATGGGTGCGTTTTCAGTTCATTGACATTTCAGTATGACTGCCCTCAGCCAGCTGCCAATTAGGCAACCTGATGTGTGTTCATATCATGTGGGAAACCTTTTTGACCTCGTTGTGTTTACATATTCAAACCCATTTGACACAGTGCAGCGTTCTGAATGAAAAGTAGTCTGATCTCTACTGTGAAAACTGCTGTAAAAATAACAAATATTTTAAACAAATATTTTATTGTTTTTTTTTCCAGCCATCTGATCCAACCCCAATTAAAAAGTCTAAACATGAAGACTTCCCTTCGCAATCCGCCCTGGCTGACAAGGAGAGGCAGCACGACTGGCTACAGTCCCTGTCCGCCTCTGCTAAGGTAGGTGTTGCTAAGCCCAGACTGATGACGATAATTAAGCCCAGTGCATGAGATGAGATGTCATGTAATATTACACAGAACTTTTCAGATGAGGATAGCATTATATTTAGATTTGGCAGGCTTTGCTAACAGAGGACGGGGGGAGGGGGTAATTGTAGATCCCATGGGCCCCACATATTCACTTACTGAGATGGAGCCAAGTTTGAGAGAGCAGTGAAACAGAATATAACCTCAGTACACTGATGGATGTCCCCTGAGAAGATCGATACCCCATGACCAAAAAAAAAAAATCCATCTGCAGAGGAACGTCCTCCTCATTCGTCTTCAGAAGTCTTGAGATCAGGGACATTATGGGGAAAAAAAAAACACATTTATGCCATCGAATTCAAAGAAACTTTAAACAGTTTAGTAGTCCCGTTGACATGTGTAAAAAACCATGAGGAAACAGGAAGCTTCTAGCTCTTGGTAGCTGGAAGCTCAAAAGTCCTTCAGGCAACAGGGGTCGTCAGATATTTAAAATCCTCATTTTATTTTAACTCTTGCGGCCAAACAATTGTCCTTTTATTCTGGCTGTGGATACTCATACATTTTCTCATGTCTTGGTTCTAATTCCTGTATTTGGAGCATGCCTTATTTCAAGTTTCATTTCTGTATTTTTAAGGGGATTAACTGCATTCAGCCAAGACAGAGACCATCGGCCTTTCGGCCTTGGTCGCCCCACATCTCAGCTGGTGATAAGGAGCCCTCCAGTCACCCTCTGGCCTTGCTAAGAGACAGGTGAGTGTTTAAGAAAAATCAGAAATGATCTTGCGTGAAAAGAAATCAGTACGAAACCATGGGATGTGTACGAGCACAGAGATGAGTTCACTGTGAGTGTAGCTGTTTAGTTATGTGGATCTAATGAGCTCACCCACAGCACACTCCCTCACACTTGTCTGGGTGGGCTGATATCACAGAGGTCAAGTCTGACTGTACCACAGCCTCCCACACACCACCATTCAAACACATTTGACACACACTCATAATGTGGGCACCCAATAGCAACGGTGCTGCCAGAACAGGCTGCACCATATCACAGTTGATCTGGCCCAGTTTCTCATCAAGTGGGAGGAAACAGCTGCAGGGACTTCATATCAAAGCTTCTCGGCCCTGGTTGACGTCCACTGTCCAGATTGGACCATTACAGCGCAGCTTTGGCTGAAAATTATTCTTGATTTACCGTTGGATCTAAATGTCTTTGTTTTCCTTTAGCTTCTATAACTACAAGAGTCTGGAAAACGGTGTGGCCCCCAATGTTGCCCTCACACCACTACCTTTGGGCAAGGTGGGCCCCATGTCACCGTCAGTACCAAGCACATCTCACCCGAACGGGGGTGAACAGCCGGGTGAAGGAGCCAATTCACGGCCCCGCAAGAGAAGAGTCACAGAGGAGCATCACTCTCAGACAGCAGAGCCTCCCTGTCCTCCATCTTTCACCACAAGCAAGCCCCCACCACCACAGGAGGACAAAGACTCAGAGGTGGAGATTGAGGTGGAGAGTCGTGACGAGTGTAAGTCAACCAGTAGTCCAAACTACATTTCAACCAACTGTTTTGTTGCAGAAAACTTACCTAACTGTTCCCTCTGACCCCTTGTCCTCTCTCTGCAGTCACTTCATCCCTCTCCTCCCTGTCATCGCCATCTTTCACCTCGTCCAGCAGCTCAGCCAAGGATCTGAGTTCTCCATGTGCCCAGGGTTCCTCCTGCACAACCACATCAGCCGAGGGCTCTGTCCCTGCTGCCGCTGCACCCACCACGCCTACCGCACCCATTTTATCCACAGTGACCCCTCCGGAGATGGGACTGGAGTCAGAGCTGGAGAGCCTGCGACAGGCCCTGGACAGTGGACTGGACTCCAAAGAGTCAAAGGAGAGGTTTCTGCACGAGATTGTCAAGATGAGGGTGAAGCAGGAGGAGAAGCTGGGATCGGCTCTGCAGGCCAAACGCAGCCTTCAGCAGGTAAGCCTCATTACATCTGCACAAGTCACACGTATGACAGATTTTTGGACGCTGCTGTAAACATTGATTTAGCGCTACGATAGACAAAAGTAGGACCGACGAGACAAACCTTCCAATGATTCCAAAGAATTGCAGACACACAGTCATGCCAAATTTTATGAGAACAATTGGCACACCGTTTTTGATGGTATCTAGGGCAAGTGTTACGCCCCAACTCAAAGAATGTGACAACAGGAAGGCTGCCTGTCATTGGGGGGTTTGTCTTGAGCTCTCCTGAAATCACCTGCAGTTTACTAATCCAGTAACAACCAACTATTCTTACACATTGTTTAGGTCAGCTTAGTGCCCAGTCAGGCTTGTTCCTCACTAAGATTCTCTACTAGTAGCCTAGGCATGCTAATGGAGACATGCCTTTATTTCACTAGAGGACCAGCATTTCCTAACCAGGTTAAGTGAACTATGACCTGATAAGGGTGTGATCTGAAGTAAAGAAGTGCTAAGCGGATCCGCCTCAGGTGACGACCTTATATATATATAGTCGTAAATATCCTCGGAGTTTCTAAAGGTCTGAAACGGCAGCTCCTTCCTCTGGTATGAGCTGCCTCACCTAAGCTTACCTATGCCATTCAAGGAAACCAGTCAATTATGTTGGCGTAAGTCAATAAAGATTGTAATTGCATCTTGGGTAAATAATTGCAGAGCACACACTGAGATTAATGCACACAGTGACTCATAAATGTTTCATATGTTGCCAATAGTAACAGCCTGAGATCAGTGTAACGTCAGTAGTGTTCATATTCCGAGAGCCGGTGATCAAGTGTTCCTATTCTCACACTGATATGTGATATTTATATAGTATATCATTTCACTGGAGTAAACCCACACCGTGATGTGTGTGTCATTGAGAACGGGATTTCCCAACCAGTGCCGATTGTGACACTTAGTACAATACTTCAGCTTTCTCCTAACTTTTCTGAAATTGGCCAGAAAAAAACCTTTCTGGCTCACAGAGGAAGTGACTCCAGCTCAGACATGGAGATAGAGAAGTTGATCCGTTGTCATTGTCAGTCTGTGGAGCGTAGTATGAGTTGGCAAGTGATAGCCAATTGACAGCGGATGTTGTTTTCCAAGGAGGAAATGCCATACTTTATTTTTGTTCTTGGACAGAGAACAAGCGATTGCCATTGAAGGAGCGCGAATGTGTGTGAGCAACGCAGAATACATCCTGAGCTAGAAGGAAGAAGAACAGTTCCTGTGTGGCAACATTTTCACTTTTCACGAGTGTAGAGAGAAGCTCAGCTAATCCAATCCAGTGACCAAAGAAATTTGAAGTGAATCATCGTCTTCCATTAAGAAAAACAACCGACCTGCTACTATAATTTCCAGTGTGTTTAAATGGATAAATCCTAACACGGCTGGTATTCAAAGGGCTCTTACGTAAAGCCTGTGCAGAGTAGAGGGTGTGATGAGGATTGTTTCTTTTCACTCTTTTTGTGGGAACTAACAAAGCGTGATGACAGACATGTTTGTCCCAACTGCTAGGTTCCCATGAGAAGACTATGGGCGTGTTACCACAAGTCTCACACACACACACACACAAGTACACACAGAGACACACATACAGAGACACTTTCAGTCATAGAGAGGAAGGAAAACTTACCTTCTGTCAGCACACACGCTGCCCCAGCCCCTGACTCACCACAGTGAGTTCAGTCACTGACACAGACACTGCAGTTTTCTGTAACTGCTGTCACTGCTCTTATGTGTCAGCAGTCAATCAGCCGTGTGACAGTTATTGTTTGTCCACTGGTGTTCACAAAAGTTGTATAGGCAGCTCCATAGACAGGTCTGATCAATTCAAACAGGTTTCTTGTCTTACAGATTGAGTACATGTGAACATAGTATGGCCCAATGATTCGACACATAAAATAGTCAACTTGGCCTAAATATACCACTGGATCAGAGTACACATTGCCCCACTTTTTTTTAATGCAGTGGCCCACATTTTGGTAACAAAACGGGCCACATCTCAGACCTACATTCTGGCCACCACGGGGTTTTATTTGTTTGGCAGTTCACTGGTCAAGACCTGTTCTTCTCATGGGCTGATGAAGAGTTTGTTCCATTTGTCACTTCTCACATCTTTCCACATCTGCTTTTCAGGAGTTGGAATTCCTGCGTGTGGCCAAGAAGGAGAAGCTGCGAGAAGCAACTGAGGCAAAACGAAACCTTAGGAAGGAAATCGAGCGTCTCCGGGCCGAGAGCGAGAAGAAGATGAAGGAAGCCAATGAGTCACGGATTCGCCTGAAGAGGGAGCTGGAGCAAGCCCGACAGTTAAGGGTCTGTGACAAAGGCTGCGAGGCTGGACGGCTTCGTGCCAAGTACTCGGCACAGGTCAGTGAATGTAGTTAATGAATGATCTGAGGTACGATTTGAGCTTCTATCTTTGGATTTAAAGGTTTTAAAAGAGGTCTTTTGACGACATAGTTAAAAACAATGGGGGACGCGGACCGAAATAAAAGAAGACGATGCTGTGACTGTAGGCCGACACTAACGATCTGATGTGTGCAAAGTGACGGTAAAACGTCTAGACGACAGCCTCAGAGTAATTACAGTGTTTTGCTCCCTCAAAACTCTCAAGGTCAGCAGAGGAGAAAGATAGAAAAACACACATTTCCTTCTCCACAGTCAAAAATAAATGGGCGTAGCTCTTATTGCACAGACATGCGAGTGTCCCCCCCTCCCCTCCCCCCCACTGAGAGGAAACAGGAAGAGACGTCAGCTTCCTTTAGGCAACATGGGAAATGCAGATTAGACAAAACAGAAGGGAGGTTGTGCTCTCCAACCGCATGTGTGCACCTCCCTGCAGGGAGGCAGACAGAGATGTGTTGCATGTTCCACAGGCTCCCCATGTTATTATCCTTTCTCTCGAAGATCGTTTGGCTGAAAATGAAAACCAGCACACAATCAATAAAACAATCCTGATAATGTGTCTCTAGTAGTAACATAACGCTTAGCAACTTTATTGGTCTGAGAGAAAGAACCTTTGCTGTAATAAAACGGTTGAAGAAAATGAAGAAAAGGATGGAAGTCAGGTCTGTCTGGAGGAATCCTGCAGAAATGTAACTTTTCCATGTTATTTATGACCAAGTGGTTTTCCTTATGGTTAATTTGGGTCTAAAATTCCCTAGTTTCAAAACTACTAATTACATTATCTTCCTGGATTAGCAACACCTCAGCTCGCAGAAGTCCATAAGACGTGGGTATGTTAACTTAGCTAGCTTCCATTAACCCTGGTACTTTCTCATTTTTTTCTGTTCTGTTTGCAGTTCTATGACAGTGTGTCGATAACTGTGAGGAGCTTCTACTACTGGTGTTAGCTGTTGTTAGCGTCAACATTTTCACAAAGCTCCAGTAATACAGAGAAGTTATTAAACACAGCATCTACTTACTAATGGAAATAATTTGACTTTAATTTTGCCACTTAAATTTAGATTCAGATTGGGAATGTTATATTTTTGAATTTATGACATTAGGTTGTAGAAGTTATATTGAAATGAGATCATTTTATAAAATCTAGATCTTTTATAATTATTGTAAATAAATATTTGTCTAGCCACACTGCAAGCAGACTCTGAGTTGAATTTAAATCTGTTTATAGTACCTCATACACAATAAGTAGACATCCATCCATCCATCCATCATCGTCCACTTATCTGGGGCCGGGTCACGGGGGCAACAGTCCAAGCAGGGACACCCAGACTTCCCTCTCCCCAGACACTTCCTCTGGGGGGACCGCGAGGCGCTCCCAGGCCAGCCCAGTGACGTAGTCGCTCCAGGGTATCCTGTTAAAAGTAGACATATAGCAGGATAAATGAAGTGTTACCATAAAGAATATTTAAAGTACCGTACTATCTCCTCAGGTATATGTTGAAATGATAGTAAACCAGTTGTGGAATAAATGCTCTCTATAAACTCTTCTATAAATGGACTTCCATAAGGCATCATTGTTAGCCGCCTGTCGTTCTATTACTAACGACCCTGGAGTGCGATCAGTCGTTTCATCTGTTTCCTGCCATGTGTTTACCAGATCGAGGACCTTCAGATGAAGCTGCAGCACGCAGAGGCCGACCGCGAACAGCTCCGAGCTGACTTGATGCATGAACGGGAGGCCAGGGAGCCCCTGGAAAGAGGGGTAAAGGAGCTACAGCAGCAGCTTTGGCCCAAATCCTGTGGTGACAAAGACGGGTTGCCCATGGACCTGGTGGCTGACAAGTAACCCAGCCGCCAGACTAAACCCATGAACCAATCACCCGTCACCACGGTCCCCAACCTCAAACAATAACCACAACCTGGAGACCTGGTGCTGGATGCACGGCACCAGTTTCACGAAGCCTGCCCTCCACAACGCACCTGTACTAGACTCTTATCCCGAATGAGAAACAACAAGGAGCCGTGAACTCCTCCATGTCCATTAACGGCCACAAACTGGACACGGCAAAGTACAGTTTTGGAACATGAAGGCGTGTGTTTTAAAATCCAGCACTGACTCAACACCTTCCACAATGAACGATGGACAGAAGGTCTTTGATGATATAAAACATGCACAGAGCACAAACACACGGTTGCGTCTAAGGATTCTGCGGAAAGAACACAAATCAAAACGTTTGAACACACAGCAGTCGATCAGATTATATCAGAGCCGCGATGAGGAGTTCATGGTGCAGACCGGAGGGCAGGACTCACATTTAACCTAAACGTACCCATCGCCATCGTTCTTCGCCGATAAGAAGAACAAGGTGGATTTTGAAGACATTATAAGCTATTTAAGAGACTACATAGCGATATGTAAAAAATAAACAAAAATAAACAAAAAAACAAACAAAACAAAGGACAATGACATTGTGTCTCTGAGACAGCAGAGTTTGAGAGAAAGAAAAGATGTTAGAAGATGAATGGAAGAAGAGAAAAAAAATTAACAAGGAGATGAACTTTCCACTGTGCCACCGTGGCTTTGTCGGTTCTTCAGGAAACAATCACTGCCCACTCAGGGTTCATCTAACGCCTCCTGCTGGTGATCTATTTCTCAGAGCAGGATGGTTGGGGACAGAGTTGCACTGGGGCCAATATAAAACCTAAACCCTTTATTAGAGATAATACCAGGCTGAGTCAAAGGCACCTTCATCAGCGAGCACTTGTTTTGGATGAACAATAACAATATCCAACAGTCTCCAGCAGAACTTTGCTCATGCACACAAAACAGCCATATTCCTAAGCATTTGATTTGTGCACCCTTTAACTAATGAGAGTCGCTTGTTTCTAACAAACCTGGAATCTCGACCAGAGTCTCTGTGCTGGTTTAAGAATTAACTCAGTTTTTGTCTGTGGAAAAGTAACGACGTCTTAGAACTTTGTAAACGTTTTCCCTAAAAGTTTAGTGTATATTAAGTTATTTGTAGTATGGAGCCACCAAGAGGAAGAGCACAAACAGAAAAGAGGAATCAAAACAGATCAAAAATCCTGCTCTATTTTCATCAAATCTTTTCTGATTATAGAATCTCCGAGGAAGTTTCCAGAACTTATTAAAGGTTGATCTTCTCACGTTCAAATCAAAATATTTAATTGTGTTAAATTTGAATTTAAAAAGTGCCTTACTTTTCCACAGCCTTTAATACAGAGTTACTTCCATGGCCTTTTTGCCCAACTTTTGAAATGTAGAAACTTTTGTAGTACATAGTAACAGACCAGTTTCTCTATTCAACACCAGAAACACTCTCTAGAACATCCCAATAAACTCAGTGTGGCATTCCCCTGAGCCAGAACCGCAAAATGTTCATTGTTAAGAAATTATGTAAATATAAAAAAATATATGTTTTTTGTTTCCCTTTTTATTTTTCAATAATGAATCGCACTTTGTCATAACAAAAATACTGTCTAAATGCATAGTACTCCCTCTATTGTCTACATAAAAGAAAAAAAAAATCACCTTATATGTGACTGCTACCGTATAAATCCAGTAAGCGTTTTTGTTGATTATATGCATCTCTAATGAACAACTGAGGCAAAGTCATGTAAATAAAGATAAAACAAGGCTCTAACCTGTTGTTTGCTGACAGTCTGGGAAATATTTCAACTTCAACTCCTATAGTTTACTTTCAAATGTCAGAATCTGATGCTCCACCAACAGGTTGAAGTATTTTCAACAAAGAAAACATACATTTCTGAATTGAAACCCTTTACAGAGTCCCTAACCTCTCATCTGAAAGTTTTTTGGTTTTTTTAAGTCTTGTGCATACAAGATCATTTTCACAATATATTTTTCTTTTATTCCATGTGTCTTAAAATTATCAAGACATTAGAAATAAATTGAAAAATATATAACTCAGTAAAAAATAAGCTTGTGGATGGTAAGTAACTGTTGTTGCCTACTCTGCTGTTGACTTCGGCTAATGCTAATGCTAATGCTGCAGCTCTTAACATTGGATCACAATGTTACCATTTCCAGTATCAGAAATCCTTAACATTTTAAATGTCGATTTAGCCTGAACTAGTCAGCAATTAGCTTTAACGCTTGCTTACTCACAGATGACCCACTCCTAGCTGTAAGCTGTGCAATTAGCTTCAATCAGACTTAGCTTTATGTTCAGGAAATCTTGTTAAACTGAGGATTTTGATTAGAGAGCTAATGTCACTGAACCAATAAACCTATGTTGCCAAGCAGATTTATTAGCTTACAGGAATTTGGCTCCGCTTTATTAAAGAGCTATTTCCCATCCTTCTAATTCTTAACCTAACCTAACCTCTGCATCTAACCTAACCTTTTTTCTGATTTTGGGAGCATCTTGTTTTAAGCAACTCCCCAACTTCCATTTTTGTTAACCACCAAACAGAAACCAAAATCTTAACAGAAACAGGATATAGCTAGCTTACACTATTGTTTCAGAAATTGTCTTTCTTTCAATATAAAACACTCTGCGTCTTAAAAAAATAATTCTAAGTGGTTACTTCTGCCGTAATGTGCTGAAATGACTAGGTAACAATAGAAAGGAAAGATTACTCTGATAAATGTCATTAAATATAATTTTGGCTTGTTTGCACAGGATTTAAAAAAAAAAAACTTTTTTCTGATTTTAGTGACTCTGTACCAAACGATATCTATCAACACATCCAGAAACCACATTTCCTCAAACTGATATCAAGTTTTTCCTCTATATGCAGAGACCAGCGACTCTGCCTTCACACAGTGAGTACAATGCAATCAGAATGTACATTGTATTAATGCTAATTTCTTTTGGGTTGTGTAATTTTCTTTTAATGTGGCGATATTTTATTGCTTATCACTTATGTTTCACATTTCTCAAATAGAAAACTCATATTTTCTTTATGCATGAACCTTGACAAAGTTTTTGCCATACATATAGTTATTGGGCATTTGATACTGTACATGTAACTTTTTTGTGTTATGCAACATAAAGTAATTATCTTATTTAGAAGAGGGAAAAGTTAAAACAAAACACACACACAGAACGAAACAAAACACATGATAAATTTAAATTTCACATTTAAATAAAAAAAAATAAACGAACAAAAAAAGACGAAAAAAATTCATGCAATGCTGGACAACCTCAAGTGCCTGGGCATGGGCAAAAGGTTTCCAGAGTAGGAAAACTGATGAGTGAAACCTTCAGGGGGCGGGGCCTCTTAACAACTTCCTGTTTACAGGTTTGTTTGTTGTTTTTTTCTTTTAAATCAGACAACCCCGCTCCTCCTCCTTCACTCAGCAGGTCTTTTTTAAAATCAGTATTCCTTCATCAAAAATTAACCAGTTTACAATGTTTTTCTTTTTCCTTTTGCAATGCAGCAAACAATTGAACATGTGCTTATTAGAGGCTTACAGCTTCTTTTTTTTTCTGAATGAACGCTTTTTTATGCATTGGAAATCGATGATATGCATGTTCGGAGCGTTTTATAGAGAATCTTTGCGAAGCCACTTGCTTTGGCGAAAATTGTTACTTTAGGTTGTACATAATAACGAAAAAAAAAACAACTTGTGTGTTTGTTCCCACTTTGCCGACCTGTCCTTACAATCAAACGCCCTCGTGAGTTTGGACGACACTGCGTCTGTGACTTATAAATTGGTACATTTTTGTAGTTGTTTTTACACTCGAGGAAATTAAAAAGCAGCTGTGGGCAGTTTACACATGGTTTTCTACGAAGAAGAAAAGGGAGAGAACAATAACGACATTGGCTTTTCAGTCTCCCAAGCGAAAAAGAAAAAGAACTATTTAACACCTTTGCATTTTCTAAAAGCAAATCATTTTTGAATAAAATAAAATATAAAAATGGACAAGTTAAGCAGCAATACAGTCCATATGAATAGACAAATACTAGCCAGTGTGAGGATTTGAATAAGAATTTTCAAATGTAAATATTTTTTTTTTCATTTACAATACTGTATAATATATGTACATGGTGTTTTACCTTTTTCAGAAAGAAATCTTTTCTTACAATAACTGTCTTTTTTGGAAGTTGGTTTCAAAAGCAGTTAATGCAGTGTGTAAGAGAATACTCCCCACATAAACATGTTTATTATCCACTTTCTTTTGTTTTCTTTTTTTTTTACTGTAGAGTCTTTATATGGAACAAGTTCATATGTATTTTTAACAGTATGTTTTTGTGTCAGATCGTTGACCTGCAGTTATGGGTCACGAGCACACGACTTAACTCCACATGCCGATTGTTTTACCCTCTGATCCTCATGTATCGTTTTTTTTTAGCCCTGTGCTGCTGCTAATACTTATATAAACCTTACAACTCTAGAAATATTTTTTATCTAAGAGGTAAATGTAAGCTTTCTGATTTATTAACACCACATATACAGTATAAAAAAAGAGCTTGGCTTCTTCATTTATCTCCTTTGTTTTCACACATTTGTCCTCCTGTGTCTCCAGTGACAACCGTCC
Organism: Cynoglossus semilaevis; assembly: GCF_000523025.1. NCBI lineage: Eukaryota > Metazoa > Chordata > Actinopteri > Pleuronectiformes > Cynoglossidae > Cynoglossus > Cynoglossus semilaevis. The sequence goes on along the minus strand of NC_024316.1, from coordinate 4,941,366 downwards.
CTATCTCTCACGACACGGACTATAATGTAAAGTAAAGGACTTTATGAGATTATGTTTGAAAATAGCTATGCTTATATACTACAGTGACTGAATGTACAGTGTATAGATGCATTACCAGAAATAAAGTTGTTTGTCCAGATCCAATGTCTCACCGAGTTAAAAGTTAAATCTGCAAAAGAAGAATAGAAAGAATATAAATATAATTTGCAAAAAGAATGAATAAAAGGAACATTTTACTTTTAATTGCCAAAAATACACGTACAAGTTAGCCAAAATAAATAGAATTGAGAACAATTATTGTGTTCATCAATTCGACGTTTACTGCAGCTAGCTTCAGGTACAAGAACTCTGAGTGTATAAGGTGCAGTGTAGAGGCCAGTGGTAAGCACAGCAAAAAAACAGAGACATTATGTGTGCATGGTGAGTGTGTGTGTGTGTGTTTGAGCCTCTCATCCGGTTTATGTACACAGATATGATTTAGAGCAGCTGCTGCAGAAAAACCTCCATAATTACAGTGAAAACAGTCAAATGGAAAAGATGAGCTGCAAACACTTAACAAGAAAGGAATGTTCGCTAGGTCTCAAGTTAACGCCCACTCAGCCTCGCAGCATTTGATGTAAACATTCATTAGTGTGCACGTGTACACATACACACACACAAACACACACACACCATAAGTTAGCTGCAGGCTGCCCAAGATCCAGTAGAAAAGATGAGGAAGCTAAGGGAAAAGAGTTTTCTGTGAGTGAATTTCATCCATTCTGGTTTAAAGCAGACAATTGAATTAAAATTCAGTGTGAGTTTTTGCAAACCAAAACCGGTACCAGTCCATAAGTCATTTGGTACCGGGCCACAGTCGGACGCAGTGATTTTTGAGATTTACTTTATTTTTACTAGTTTACTTCATTCAAAG
>NC_024316.1:4813018-4940353 GCF_000523025.1 Cynoglossus semilaevis | reverse complement strand
TCACCCAAAACATGCCATGGCATGGTATTTGGAAGTAGTTTGGGGGCAATAATTAAAGAACTTGAGTCATTGACACTTTTCCTTTATTTATTTTATTATTAATAAACATATACATTTAAATACACATTTTTTAGTCGTTACAAAACATCTATTAGCATGTCCATTTATATATTTATATATTTTGTTGCTGTGGATCAAAGGTTGAGCTTCCAAAATAAAATTTCATGAATTTTAATGATACATAAGCACATTGCGTAATGTGCTTAATGTTTAATGTGCTTAATGCTTAATTGCTTAATCTGAAAGCAAATTAGTGCATTTTCATTCAGATTTTTATTTTCTGAGAAATAATTTCCAGAAATAATTAGTATACAGTGGAACCTCGAGAAACGACTTACCTGGAATACTCTGAAGTATCATTTACTGTACGTAGGTCCAACAGCCTTTCTGTAGAATGCGCTTCCTTGTAGTTTCCCTTCCACTTTTTCCTTTCACTCTCTGTATGTTGTTGTTGTTGTTGTTGACTGTTGGCATAGCTGTGCTCTGCTGGATCTGAGGTGCTCTGCATCTACTGCAGCATGACGGTGACTCTGCAGGATCAGCCTGAACTGTGCACGTGGTGACAATGTGGACAAGGTCATTGATATCTGTGCCTGTGTAGGTGGACAGAAGATGGAGGTGATGAATCTGTGAGTACGTTCTCAACAGCAGCCTGTACTCTGCGTCACACTAATGCGTGTGCTTCAGAGGTTAGTGCTGTCACTCTTTATGTTACTGTGCAGCAGCACACTGTCCACTAGGACTCAAGACATTGTGGTGGCGCTTTACAATAGGCAGAGTAACTGATATATATCTGCTCAAAAGGTTTCAGCCACAGTATCCTCTTGGCCCAGGATACATGAGACTGTCCATATATATTTATGTTTATCTTGGTGAGGGAACTTAAATGCATGCTGTGTGTTTATATAGGTTAGCAGCAGTAGTAACAGCATCTCTGTCAGCCTGAGTCACCTCTGCTGCTGCTGCCAATGCTGGAAAATGTTTTAAGCTGTTTTAAGCTTGACGTCTGTTAGCTCAGTTAAGACAGAGTTGGCATGTTCAGCAGCAGTGACTCATAAGACAAGTACAAAGCTGTGGTGCTTCGGTGTCATATTTTCTTTTTAAATACGGAACAGTCCCATATACAGTATAAAGTTAACACAGAGGCTTAAAAGAGCACGCTGTTCTACCTTAACACTCACCTCCACGTTGGGACGGTGTGTTTAAGTTTGGTACATCAGCAGATCGTCCTGGTCCTATTTCATCGATTTTTGACCTGTGAATAGGCAGTGGAAAAAATACAATGTGTTTTCAAAGTCAATGAATAATCAGATTAAATAAGCATGACTTCCATATTGATTGTGATTATGATTTTTCAATCAGAGTTCTTTTACAATATGAAATCAACATTGTTTTGTCATAACTATGTTTTGCAATTTAGTGGATAGATGGATAGATGGATAGATGGATAGATATAACTTTATTTCTCCTTTGGGAGTTCCCTTCAGGAAATGAAGGCTCCAGCAGCATTACAGCACCTGTACAACAAGAATAACACAGGAGTAGAATCATCACAATACAAACAAGAGTGGCAGCACAATATCAAAGAATAGGGAAAACCCTAAACAGTGGATGTTAGTGGATATTAGTAACTAGTATTGGTATATATATACAGTGGATTATATAAGTGGATAGCTTGGATTTTTAGGTTAGATTATTGTTGTTGTTGGGTTAGATTACTATTGTTGATTTTATATTTATATATATATATATTAGGGACATCCGATATTAACTTTTTGCCGATATCCGATATTGTCCATACACTTAATTTCAGATTCCGATATCAACCGATATAGGCCTCGTAATATTTATTTATTTATCTGTACAAACACTGTATGAGTATGAGATTAATTAAATGAGCTGCAGTGCTGCCATCTAATGACTTTCACTTTAATTTACAGTTGTTTATCTCCAAAACTATTTTTAGGGCACACATCATTTGTCGAAACCCAGGCATTGCGTTATCAGGTTTTCATTATCGGTGGAAAAACCGTTAAAGATTCCTATAGATATTACATAAGATGCTAATATCAGGCCGATAATATCGGGCAGGCGATTTTCTTTTGTCAGTTTTTATTGCATTCTTGTAGACTGTTGTAGACTGTTCTTATAGACTGTTTTCATACATTTTGATGTTAGCTATTTGTGGGGAATTGTTTGCAAATGTTTGGATTTTTTTTAGCCCTGCAGTAGATTTTTTTTAACCTTTTAAGTGCACGAACCAACTCAATTAAGTAACAGAACATTTGACAATCCCTAAAGACAAAAATGTGCAAACACCGTAGGAACAGTGAGGGACGGAGTGCCTTTCACAAGAGAAGGCGCAGCGTCTCCTCTGCAGAGGACAGGCTGGTGCACATTTGCACGTGTGTTCGTTCATAAATAATTATGTCCGTAGCGCTGTGTCCAGAGGACCCTCCTCTATACTGAGACTTCCTTCCTCACATCTCCACCTATACACGTGCTGCTGTCTCCTCCTCCCTCATCTCTCTGATCTTATTGGCTTCCTTCTTCTTAATACACATCGTCATCGTACACACACACACACACACATTCTCTCTGCCAGTTCTGCAGTGTGTTTCTCTCCTGTCAGCTCAGAAGCTGCTGGATGCTATGATGTAACAGGCCTAATCCAGTATGACGGTCTCTGCTGTCAGGTCTTTTTTTTTTTCTTTGCGACAGAGGGTGCAGGAGAAACGCATGATGCTTGTCGCGTAAAAATACAAGTCAACAAATGTTGTACATGGCTGAGACGTGTTTTTCGAAATCAAAGTTTTTCCTGTTTGAGATATTTATTGTAAATGTATATGATATACTTGTTTATTATTAAGATTAGATGAATATGTAATTGCTGAAACTACGACAGGGGTTTTAATGAAGCTGTTCTTTTTGTCCCCTGTTTTGTCTGAAGGCTTTAGGCTGTGGCCTGTCATCAAGAGACAGAGAGGGACAGTGACTACGGAGGAGGAAACTCTCGAGGCTGTGCCTGAGACCGTCTTGCCACATGTCTGCTCCTGCTCCGGCCAATCGAAGGACTACATCGGGCTCTCGTCGGTAGGTGGTCTAACTGAAATTTAATTTTTAACCAAAGAAAATGCCGTTTTCTGACCTGACACATCCTGACAGGTCCAGAGAGTGTCAACAATCTGTGTTTTGCCTTCTATCCTATTGTTTACAATGTTGCGATATTTACGGGGAAGATGTTTTAAAAATAGACTATTGATTGCAACCTGATCACACTTTATTGACTTTATATTGATGTGTTTTCTCCTACAGCTTCTGTACTTCCCCTGCCTGTTTACTGGACATGTGCTAACTCACACAAATGAACAGTAGAGAGTTTTGCAATGGGTCGATTTGGAGCAGTGATGACTTTTCCACTGTCCATTAAAACCATTTAGACTCAGACATTAGTGCGAGCCCTGAGTGAAGTCAGTGTTCCAACAACACTAGCTACGTCAGGGGTGCCCAGGAAGTAGACCGGGCTCTACCAGTAGATCGCAAAAGAGTGCTGGTAGATCATGAGCAATTACAAAAAAAATACAATGTAAATATAATTCTATAGTGTATCGTAGTGAGAATTAACTTATATTTGTAATACAGCTAAACGCATTTAATCAGTACACCAAGATAAGTGTAGTGTTAGTGTCCGTTGATGATGACGGTTGACCCAAACAGCACCATAACTCACTGTACTGCAACTGGCCAAATCTACCCATGATAAATTGATGTTTAATGATTTCTAACTACTTTATTGTCATAGAAATATAAATGCAGCTGTTTTTCTGCTCAAACAGGGGAAGCAGAAGTGTTTCGTGTTTTTTTGTTTTTCAGGAAGTTGTGTATGTATGAGGCATGCAGTTGATGAGCCACAGGAGATGTAAAGCTGTGGCTAAGTTGAGTTTGACTTGATGTAAAAATGGTTTAACAAAGAGAGATGCGCAGTCAGTGAGACAGATGGGTTCAAGGCAGGGTTGTAGATACTTACAGCCCATGTATGTCTGACAGATGAGGTCAGGCATGTGGTTCCATGGATGATGATGTTCTGAGGTGACATTGTGGTTTTCGGATAGAAGAAGAATTGAAGGCTGGAAAAGAGACCTGGGAAGCTGGAGGTCTTCAACTGGGGAAACAAAACAGAATCTAGATGTGTTTTAGGCTGGTGGAAAGATGCAAGAGCAAGAAGGTTGATGAGTTTTAACAGAAGGCAGTGCAGGAGGTGGCAGACCTGGAAATGTCTTAATGAGTACAGAAGTTAGTAACTGGCCTGGGTTAATCTCTTAAATATGTTGAGTTTATTTCCTCGGTGAGTAGTGCCTCTATGGGTGTCCCACTCTGTGGCTCTTCTGCCTATCTTTTTTCTCTCTCATCTCTCTTCTTCAGATTCAACCCTCTCAAGGTGTTGCAGCCCAAACGCCGCCTACAACAAATACTGGCGTCCTCACCCGTGCCGGTGCCCAAGCCGGCCTCCGGGTCGGGGACGATCGAACCTGTGGCTCCGGTGCCCGTGGCAATTCCAGTGCCAGCACCTCCTGCGTGAGACACACTTGATGTTGCTAGTCTCCGACAGCATGCTCTGTAGCTGTAGCTGGTGCTCCAGCATGCAATGTAGCCACTAAAACACGGCCAATGGGAGCACACAAAGTCTATACTGACTCTGTCGGTATTCATTTGGTCTTGGTTTTAGGTTTTTTCTTATGCAGGATAAAATCGTTTGTGGCAACTATTTGTTTGCCAGAAACAGCACTGCTAATTCTCTGCATACTGCTCGATCAAAGTCAACTTCTTTCGTTCTTTTTTTGCAGCAGCTTTAAACTTCTACTACAACAAAGCAATTCCTTCTCAGGGCGAGTCAGCAGTGGCTGAACGCCAGCTTTTGTCTTCCTGCAAAGTCTAGAGAATTGTTACTGCAGTGTTCCTGATGTCAAAATAACAAAATGGAAGCAGACCGGTGGTCAAAACAGAGTCCTAATCTGGTTATGTGTCTTTGGATGCAAACGCCTGCTGATGCAGCAAAGATATGGACCCTACTGTACAACCATTCCCTTAGCACAGACATGGGCAAACTACACCCTGTAGGCTGGGTACGGCCCGCTGAACTTTCTAATCTGAAACCAATATGTCCATCTTATGGTAAAGATTTGAAAATTTGAGTGATTTGAATTTGTCTTCTTCCTTCATCGGAGTTATAACTTAAATTGTTTCCACTAGATGGTGCTAAGCTCTGCTTTACAAATCCCCAGCCACCTACTGTTACTTTTTTTTAGCACTTCCAGCAGTTCTAACTTCTAGAGTCAGTATAGTGATCATTTGGATTGTTGGAAACCTCATAAGGTTTGCCCACCCCAGATTTAGCTTGTAACTGGCACTGGTACATCTGTATCTGGGAATAGTTTAAAGGAAAAGAATGTGCCAAATAAAAGTATTTGGAACCCTAAGCGCTAGGTCATATACCAGCAGAAGGCTGGACCCCACATTGACGATCAGGCTTTTAGCTTCCTGTCCTTGTCTCTAAATATTTTTTACAGTTTTGGCTTAATGTCAGGTTTCAAAGAGCAGCTTAGAGTGCAATAAAGAAACTTATGAAATATTGCCCAAAAGAAGTGTGTGAAAATGTTTGCTGCAGTGCAGCGTGGCTAAAAAAACAGCAACCCCCACATGCTAGCTCTTTGCTACAATGCTAACATTTTCAGATTTAATTTGTTTTTCCTAATGAGCTAATCATCCATGGCTGTTATGCTTGACTCTGCTTGGTTCCTATCCCTCTGTAAGACAGTGATGAGGCAACGAGTCATTGATTGCAGCAGGTCATAGAATATTTTTATACCAATTTAAATTTATATGTTATCAGTAGGTTTTTTCCAATGAAATACGTACATAACCTGGGAATTTTTAAGCTGGTGTTGCATTACTTTATTTTCGGCATTACGATGATAACATCAAGGACTGTAATGTTTGTCAGTAACAGTGACAGTGTTGACAGCAGTTGCCCATCACAGATCACCCTCCCTGCTCTGACTGACACTGAAGTAACTGCACTGTGATGCTCTACACATTTCTGCTGCAGATTCATTCGAGATTTTGATTAATTATCTTGTTTCATTAATTGTCGTTTTCTGTTAGACTTTAATTGGCCCTCACCGGTGCTGACTTGAGTTGATCTAAGTTGTTGACACTGCGGTTTTGGCGGTGCTCAATTAAAAAAGAATCGTTTAGCAGGTGTTCAGTTTTAGCCGAGGCAATGGTGAGCAGGTGAATAGCAGTTTAACTCAACATCTGAAATATCAGGTAGCTGTGTGGGTGAGATTTGACGGGTGCAGACGAGAAATCTTAAACCTCCAGAGGCTTGGAGGTGTGGTGATGGTGGTGCAGAAAATAACAGGGAGCAGTGCTGCTACAAGAGGGCTATTTGTAAAGTGATCTTGTCAGTTAAAATAACCGTGTTTCTGCAGAAAGTGCCTGTGGAGTTGTCTACTACAAGTCCTCTGTGATATTTCTTAGAATAGAAACTTCTCTGTAGAATGATCATGTTTGTCTTTATTAATTGTTTTGAACTCAGTAACAATTTGGCTGGTACTGCTGTTGTTTATTATTGGACATGTTGTGGCCACTTCCTTCAATCAGGGTCTCGGAACATTAGTTCTTTGTTGGAAATGTTATTTCTGAATGTTAGTTAGCTTTGAATATTTCTGTGCTGTATGTGCAAATTCCTTAAAGTAAAAGTTCTAATCCAGAAGCTCAGACTTGTGCTAGGTGCAGGGCAGCTTTGTCTCACCCCACTGTATACTTTACTGTCACATGCATAAGCTTTTTTTTATTATTAACATGCGCTTTTCTGCTTCGCTCTGTGATTAAACACCGTGTTGTGTGTTCCTGGGCAGGTTTGACTACTGCAGGTTTATAGAGTTAGACTACGTTCCCATGGAGGCGGGCTACATGGTCTCAATGCGCCCCACCAAAGGCTATTCAACAACCAAGTCTCCAACTAAAGGATATGTGTCCACCAAATCGCCGGACCGCCATAACCGCTCCACAAACTCTCCGTCCAACACTCGTACTCGGTCTGTTTCTGAGTCACTCGGTGTTAATCTTCTGTAGCATGTGAATGACACACTGTGGTGAATAGGCATGGGGATATGTGATAGATGTGATTATTAGTGACATGGTAAAATATGTAAATTAAGGCCTAAAAAAACAGGGGGAGAGGCTGCTCTATATGCAATGTAGCTCAGATCACCTCTTGGCCAATCAGTAAAAGAAAACAGTGATGCTATGTTGAGTGCCTTTTGACAAAGCCATATTTGCTAATGTGACATCAAACAGTCAAAGGTGGAATATTTTACCTTAAAAGCTCTGGTTCCTTAGTGGAGTGGTTATCATGCCTGCCTTACGCAGATGGTCTTGTGTGTGGCGCCTCCCACGTCGCAGCCTGTTGCAGCAAATCTGCTGTCAACACTGTAAATTTCTCCATTGTGGGATCCATAAGTAACTTTAAAAAAACAGTTAACAGTTAAACAATACAGAATAAAACTTAGACTGCTCTCTGGTAAGGACAAAGTAAAAAAAGACATCACTGTCAGCATCTGAATACATTTGATTTTCTAACTGAAAGCATCACATTAAAGTGGCTTAAATATATGTTGGTGAAAAAAAGCAATGTTGTAAACAACGCAGTCTCTGTCCTTATGGGTGTTATCGTGTGTCAGTGAACTAAATGGCAACTAGAGCATGAATTCATTGTAGCTGGTTTTGATTTTTTATTTTTTTACTTTTGTATTGTCTCATCCATAGTTGTGATTTGGATAGTTATTATCTGTCCACTGTCATTTTTATTTGACACACTCTCCTGTGGTTCATATACTTCCGTCTCCTAATTGATGTTTTTTTGGGTCACTTTCAGCATTTGGTTTGGTTTTTACATCTTTTCCACAGCACATTACCATCCTCAAAAAAACTGCACCGTCACCATCTGTGCACAACTAAACGTGTGTTCTCTTCCTGCCACGGACGAAAGTGTCTTTGATGTCTGGATGTGTGAAAACCTCTTTGTGTACTGGGGCAGTTCTGTGTTGTGCCTGCATGTTTGTGTATCTGCTTTGAACTTCTCTCTTTTCCTTGCTCTTCTGAACAGCATCACAGTGGTTTTCCTCCGTGGATCACAGATTCATGTCACTGCAGTGGCTCCAGCATGGGGTCTGTTCTGTTGTCTAGAAAACACAATGACATGTCTCCTCTTAATTTGACCAGGCGGACTCCGGCCACGCCCAGTTGTAGAGATCCCCATGGCAACGCCTCCCTGAGCAGCAGCAACAACTCGGGCTCTTGTAAAGGCAGCGACTGCAGCCCCACTAAAGGGTGAGTTCCCAGCAGAGTCTAACGCATGACTAGATGAACAGGAACTTTTGCCTCACCCCCTGAAATGAAATCAACCTGACAATCAGACTGAACTGCAGTTTCAGTTTCAGCTGATTAGCTAAGTCAGTGAACAGGATGTGGGCAGCAGCTCAGAGACTTACAGTCTAAAACCTCAGCATTTACAGCATCTGCTGCTGTACCCATTACAACTGTGTGGGGTCAAATTGATTTGCCCTGTACAGGCTTTTACAGTTGTCCTTGTCTACTGTCAGACTTGAGAGGCCATTAGCTTGATGGCTAATTAAAATAATAGTATTTCTGTGTATCAACAGTGGTTCCAAGTGGGGTGGTTAAATTATGGAAAGAAATCAAAATCATAATTTTTTTTATCTGTATTTACCTTTCTGTTAGACTAATTATATAATGTATATTATATAATGTATAATATTGAAATGTTGTGAAAAAAAGGTCACAAATAAATAAAAACAGCATTATAGAGGAATTTTAAAACCTCTAGAATAAAATACTAAATAAATAATATATATGTAAAATAATATATAAATAAAATACTGTTAGGAAATGAAGATGAAATAAAAAAATAGAAAAAAATTGTATACCAAAATATAGTTACTCAAGTTACATGGTCACAACATTAAAAGATTCCACATCAATATTCAAAATGTCAAAAAATATCTCTTGACATTTCTTGCTGACTTAGTCAGTATTTACTGTTAAACTTCAATTAAAATTTTATTTGTAATTGTAATTTGTAAGGTAAAAGTGACGAACATCACTGTACTTTTTGTAACTGCTTACCTTTTGTGTCCTAGGCGCAACCAAAAGTACACATCATGTACAGACAACCATGGTATTCGACCCCCTCCACCAGAGCAGTATCTCACTCCTCTGCAGCAGAAGGAGGTGTGTATCAGACACTTGCGGGCCAAGCTCAAAGAAACCATTACCACACTACAAGACAGGTAAGACACAAAGACTGATGTAGAAGACACTTGGAGTTGGACAGAAAACCCACGTCCAGCAGTGTAATCCTCGTCTCTACTCTCACCGTTTCAGGGACACAGAGATCGACGAGCTGAGAGGACGACTGTACAGGATGCAGGAGGACTGGGTGGAGGAAGAATGTCACCGTGTGGAGGCTCAGCTGGCCCTGAAGGAGGCACGACAGGAGATCCAGCAGCTCAAACAGGCCGTGGACACTGTCCGCTCCAGGCTCAGTGATGCAGGTGGACTGAATGGAGACGTGGGAGTCCAGAAGTACTTCCAGGACATCAACATGCAGAACCACAAGCTAGAGAACCTTTTGCTGAGCATGGAGATAGCCCAGGCTGGATTAGCCAAAGAGGGAGAAGCCATGGGCCAAGGATTTCGAACCCGTGTTGGGGGTTCGGCACCAGCGTCAGTGTCAGGGGAGAGTCCTGGAGCAATACCCAAACCAGCAGTAGGTGGGAGGGGGTCTTGTTCCTGTGATGGTTCTCCTGCCCGTTCTCTGACCAGAAGCTCCACCTATACTAAACTTACTGATCAGGCGTTGGCAGACCAGAACGACTTTCCCGGTCTGTCAGGAGACGGCACCCAGGACAGTGGTTTTGTGTGCTGTGGGGACAGCAGCGTTCCGAGTCGGGCTGACCTGTTGTTAGAGGCTGCCTACCTGTCGGAGGAAACGGCATCTTTACTCAACTCATACACACAGACCTTCGCTCAGTCTTTACCCCACTCTCTGCCCACCTCTATGCCCAACACCCTGCCCCACACCTTCTCCCATACTTTACCTCGTTCTTTTCCTCACAATCTGTCTCATTCCGTCTCTCACGCTATGCCGCACTCGGCCACCTACGAGAAGCTGTGCACTGGCGAGCGGATGGTGCCGTTCCGCTGTGGCCTTGGTGGAGTCAGCTGTATGAGCCACCCCTGCCTTTCCCACCACCACCTGTACCTGCATCCACTGCGTGAGACAGGTATCCAGACTGAAAGCTGCCCAATCCCCGCGACAGCAGGTTATCCTTCGGATCTGGACACCATTGCAGAACAACGCACGTTTCGCTCCCAGGCCTGCAGTCCTACCTCCACCTGGCTCTCTGATGAGGGAGAGGAGGACCTGGACTCCATCACCACCACAACATCTGTAACAACAGCGACAGTAATGAGTACGGCAACGGAGCCGATCCCAGTGTCCAAAACACCAGTGGTCCCTCCATTACAGCGGTCCGCTACTATGGCCTGCTCCCCTCGTTTTTGCAGAGAGGGAGAAGTTGAGGAAAGTGAAAAACAGGATGTGGAAAAGAGAGAAACAGAAGAGAAGGTCACAGAGCAGCAAAAAGAAGTGACGGTGATTGATGTGGAGAACGAAGAAGAGCAGAGGCAGGACCAGGACTCACCCGGGGTCTTTGATGAGGCGGACAGTCAGGGGGCAGTCGAGGACTCACCACCAGTAAAACCCTGTGACTTTACAGAGACTTCAGCAGGGATCCAAGGGGATCTTAAATTTGGAAGTTGCTGTGGAGAAACCAAGAGGAATGGAATTACACCAAGAAATGTCAGCGTAGAAGAAGATGGTCCATTAGAAGGATCGCCAAAGGATGAGGCGGGGCCACCAAGTCCAAGTCAGGAAGGATTATCACTGGGTCTAGAGCTGCCCCACACCTCACAGCCACTGAGATCTCCATCTCTTCAGAAAATTGCTGGCTTGACTGTAGTGGAGGTGCCCGACAAGGACGATGAGGAAACTCAAGAGCAGCACAGCACAGCAGGGGGCGCCATAGCAGATGTGGCATCACCTGATGCTTCAGCCATTCAGAAAAGCTACTGGAGTCGCCACTTCTTAATTGATCTGCTCGCAGTGGCCATCCCGGTGGTGCCGACGGTGGCTTGGCTGTGCCGCGGCCCGGTCCGTGACAGGCAGCCCATGTACCATATAGGATCTCTGCTGCGAGGCTGCTGCACTGTGGCACTGCACTCACTACGAAGGGGAGGTGGGCTCAGGCATTACCCCGCAGGCGGGGGGGACATGGGCGGATCACAGATATGACATGTAGTTCTATCGAGCACCTCTTTGGTCCTTTACGGTTAGCTATCGCTCAGATATTTCTGAGAGTAGAAGATTGCGACGAAGTATCGAAGTTGAAAGAGCCATAAAAAAAAAAATGACGTGCATTGACGACTAAGACCTCTGACCTGCACCCTGTTGTATCTGCAGTCCTGTTCATTATCACTCCCACCTGCTGCTGTTGCTAACAAAAATGCTAACTCCTTGTGACTTGTGCAAAAAAGCTGAATGAAATGAAAGCGAATGTGCTGACAAACACGAATAATCTGCGCTTGAAGTGGTTGATGCCGTGTGTTTTCTTTAAAATGTGCAGGGAAAATGTTAACACTTCAGCGAGCTGTGGAAGCTTCTAGTCTTGACTGGTGTTAAAATGATCACAGTGATAAGAGAGTAGTTCAACTAGACAAAGACTAAGGAGATAGAAGGATAGTGGAAACACAGAGAGTGTGTTTTTTGGGGTTACTTTTTTTTTTTTAGTCTTGTCGATCATTTTACCACGTATCTTGAGTCATATTGGACCTTTGCTGGGCTTGAAACGTATATCTAAAATAACAGAACACACTTTGATACCACTCTATAGTAGGACTTAGCGGGGAAGTGTTGAAACAATCAAACAGCTGTTTGTAGATACTGGCAGTGTGACGCCTGTAGACGTGGGTGCGAATGATGTGAGTTGTGTTCCCTCTGTGAACTCTGCTGTATATCTCTGCTGACTTTAAAGCTCCTGCGGTGTATCTTCGCTGTCGCTCTAGTCGTGTCTACTTCGAGTCCGCTCTGCAACAGTAAGTCACTGCAGACGGATCGGTTTCTTTCGTTTTATACCAACTCCAGACATACAGTAGACTGTTCGTGTTACATGAAACCCGGTAAGGTATCAGGGTCTGGATCATGTTTGGGATCGGGGGGTTTTCTCTGTGTGCATTTGTGAGAATTTTGAGATGAAAACTGAACTTCCACTTGTTTATGCATCATCTTTGTGGAGGTTGGAATTGTAAGGTTTCTGAAAGAAGCTGCTTAAGTTTAAGGTTGGCTTTATCTAGATTACTTCAACTGGTAAACCTAACTGTAATTCCCTACATAGATTCCTTAAGAGTCCACGTTTGAATGAGTGTGGGCTGCTAAAGATGTGTTAGTCGTGTAAATGTCGGTCCAGCTTAATATGTTGTGTATCAAAACTGGGCCAGGTCAATTTTCCGATGCTGGTTTCTACAAATGTGTGTAGTCTCAGAAATTACGAGTGGGAAATTGTTTAAAGCAATAATCAAATTAGAGTACACGGTTGTCGTTGTCTGCTCAGAGAAAAGTGCATGTGTTGGAGCACCACCTTGTGTCTGTTTGTGAAACTACATGTAGATAAAACTACACATACACTCACCGGGCTGGGATTAAAGCTGCAGACCTTCAAGCTGTGAGGCCACAGCCCTAACCACCTCTCCTCCATGTCAAATGTAAGACGAAGTGACGAAGACTCTTGAGATGATTGAGGATGGGAAAAAAACTTGACGATGAAACCCTGCAAAAAGAATCAGACACCAGGTGAACTGTGTGTTACTTTAACTGTTTCTGGGTTTTTTCCTCTTTATTTTCATATTTGTTTGACATCTTTGCACTATTATTAACTTTACCCGTTTGAAGCAATGACATTGATGTCTCGTGGATATCCCTCTGTGAGTGTGGCTCCTCTGAAGTCTGAGAAAATGTCCTGTTGCTTTTTGTGTATTTGGCCAAATCTGACGTAAATAGATATTACAGATAACAACTAACACATTTCAGTAAGATAGATGTTACATCTCCATTATAATTCAGTATTTACAAAAAATATTACTATCTGACAAAAACATCTCTGAGCTCTTAATATTCGTTCATTACACACACAGACACACACACACAAGATCCGATGCCTATAACAGTCAAAATGTGTACAGGGGTCCATGATTGGTCCATGATTCCGACATAGGACATAAAACATCACATAATATAATTTCGCATGGGAACTAGTTAGCAAGCGGAGAGGAAGAATATGTTATCCCGCGGAACTATACACTGAAGCTGGCTTTGTTTACATTCGCATTGATTGTGCTAGATTTGCTTTCTTTCGTTAGTGTTTTTTTTTTTGCCCTTCATTATGGCTCCCAATTATGGCTTATGTCCTATATTAAGATGTAACCATTGTGTTAGCGTAGCTGTGTGACATCAATATACAGTATGTGAGTTCCCACTGGCAGCCAAAACCGTTATGGGTTGTAGGAACGTAACTGCGACACAAGTCATTGACCCCCTTGAGTCTTGGAGACGGAAAGTCTCAAAGACCTCAGAGGCAGGTCTGGATTTTTCAGACAGCTTAAAAAATGTAAATCCTTTTACAAGTGTGTTTCTATTGCAGAAGATTATAGGTTCAGTGATGTCTGTCAGAAACATATATGCTCTTATACCTGGTGTACACTGACCGCTGTGTGTCAAACAGGTGACAATCCACCCGAAACCTCACAAATCCTCCGTTCCCCTCCGTTCATTACTGATCTGGAGAAATAAAAAAAGAAATTACAAAAGCAGCAGCCAATGAGATCTTCCAAACAATCGGATCAATGCCTTACACACACACAAAGATACACACAGTCATACACAGCTCAGCCTCTTCATCCTCACCTGCTCAGTCTTCATCCAGAGCCATCTCACATCTTTGACAAAAAACCACTAAATCCTGTGAAGGAACCAGTGACAGAATGTTCTTGCGGAGCTCTATGTAAAATGGTTGAATGTGTTGTAAATAGGGCTGCAACCAACACTTGTGCTGCTGTTTGGTTTGATCGCACGCATGCCCGACTGTTGGGTGGATACAAGTTGTTCAAAAGTTCAGGTGAGTCGTGGGAAGCAGTGGAACTGTCCTCACAATACATTTAAATTTTGTGTGAGCTATTTTTATATACTGTCCTTATTTTATTAAACATCTTGTGCTTAAACAGACATAGCTACTTGTCAAAATTGGTCTATTGGGGCCCATACCTGCCTCGAAGTATCGCAAATGTGGGCCACACGTCTATCAAAAATCACTTTTTTTGAGTATTTCTTGGCTTCGAAAGGGTCAGTGTTTGTTGAGCTCTGTAACCACTAGGGGTCAGTAATTCACTACAGAATTGTTTGTATCAGGGTTTCATAAACATAAACATATTTCTAATTAATTCACACACAATGCAGTTAAAGGAGTTTTCTGCTCAGATGATGACAATCTATGAACAATCCATAGACAACATTTGACATTAATCTGTACTAAGAGTCAATCTTTACCAAAAACAACAACAAAGCCTCAGTACAATACTGATGTTGAACGTTGGACCATTATAAACCCCATGATGCACCTGAACTTCCTGTTCTCACGCAAGGCTGTCATTGTTTAATTAAACTGACTATGTAATCAAACACAACGATCAATATTAACGAGAATGTCTTTTCGGTTGTCAATACTAAACGTGTGACGTCATTTTATGCTTTGCCCTTGTCTGTGTGTGTGTTTGTCTCCTATAGATGATATTATAATTATTAATGTATAGAGAGGTTATATAGAGTCCTTGGACACACTACCATTCAGGGTTAGTTGCTCAGCTGACATCATTAGTATCCACTGTACATCAGTGTATTGTAAATGACCTATTTTAATGCCAATAGTGACATGTACAGTAGGACAGATTACTCCCTCACCACACCGAATAAAGACGGAGCAGAAGCCTCTGTATTAAACAGCATGGAGGAAAGATTTGTGTGGTCTTTGTCTCTGTGTGTTCCTGCACTTTGATGTTCAGCTCACCACTGTCAACATAAATAACCTCAGTACCTGATAAAAAACACAAGGTGAAATATAATGTCAGCAACTGAAAAATAAAGTACATCTGAAGGGTGGTAGTTAGACAACAGTGCCTGGTGTGTAGTATCGATATGATCTTTTATATGCATTTATACAATTTATGTTAATGTAGAATTTATAAACTTTTCAAACTTGATTTCAACATTGAAATTCAAATATTTTATCGTATTTGATTTGTTTGTTTTGCCCTGTTAACTTAAGGTCTTAAAACTAAACTTTAAGTTATTCTGTTAAACCACCACCTATATCAAATAAACAAATATATATATATATATATATATGTATTTATATATATATAAATAAAAAAAATATGTATATATATATACATACACATATATATATATACACACACACATATACATACATACAGTATATACATACATATTTATATACAGGGGTTGGACAATGAAACTGAAACACCTGGTGACCAAAGGTTTAGCTATAGCAGCCCGGCCATGTATATTGACCCTGTGGAGCTCCTGAGGGACAGTTTTGGTGGTAACAGGAGAGTTGAGGTGCACATTTAATTCTGCAATGAGTTGGGCAGCTGTAGTTTTTTGTTTTTTGGATACAATCTGGGTGAGCACCCGGACATCCCTTTCAGACAGCTTCCTCTTCCGTCCACAGGCCAGTTTCATTGTCCAACCCCTGTATATATACACACAAACACGGTGGAACCTCAAGGTACGATGGGGAGAATTTCTCCCCATTAAAAATAACTAAAAACCAATTTAGTTGTTCCAGCCCCCCAGAACTATACTATTTTAATTAAATTAAAATCCCCCTCCTATCTAAACATCAAAAACATAGATATAAACAATGTATTGATCATATAAAATAATAATAAAGACAACATTTTATATTATTGTTATAGTGAGCGAGACAGCGTGACAGAGTGTCGGGGGGACTAAGGTAGGAGAAGGACTGGGAGTGAGGAGAGAGAAAGGGAAAGCGACAGATAACTCGATGTTTCCCCATTGTAGTTTTATCTTGAGGTTCCACTGTGTATACATATCTATATTATTGTATATATATTATATATATATATATATATATAAAATATATAAATTGAATTTTTTTACTTGTGACACTGATGCTCCAACACCATGTTCTAAGTGAACAGAAAGGGTGTTTATTTGTTTTACAATAGTATCTTGGTTACATTCGTATATAAACTTTTTTTTTTTACAGAACGACAGTGATGTTTATCAGGACATATCTAAAAAAATTAATGGAAGAACATGCATTCGAAATATGAACAGCATCAAAAGGAGCGACTGGTTATATATTGATGTTGAAATTCACAATCCTGAGCTCAGCTCAAAACCAGTCCCGGAGGGAATTTCTTTTATCTTTTTTTCTAGTAAGCAGAAGATTTTCAGCATGGAATATAGGAGCATTAACGCAAAAGTTGAGTTGAATTTTTGAAATATCTCTTTAACGCGACGAACCACAAACACCGCCGCTTAAACCATCCATTGAAATAAACAGAGTCAGCCTCTAAAAAGGAAGTGGAAAAGTGCACTTAATGGGTCTGCACTAGTCAGACCCCGTCTAAACAAATACTCATGATTGGCCAAGAAAGCTTGAAATGCTGCACCATATACAAAAACTGGCAACAGAAGGACCGAGTCTCCCTGTGTCTCCTGTGATCCTGGTTATGACTCTTAAGATGACGCGTGGACAGTCCAAGCTGCAGAAGATGGCAAATATCAACTGCTGCTGCCTATTCTTACTACTCTCCTTCCAATATTCAATTATCTCCTTCACACTCAGTGTACCAGTACCTATCGACCAAAACATCCAAGGACACCACACCACCTCATGGGATAAATAAAAAACACCACTACTGTAAGTCTTACTATTAATATTTGGATTGTATGTTTTAAGGAATATTTAAGTAAATTCAGGCTGTGACCCAACATTTTAGAGCCATCATTTATAAGACTGGATTTTGGGTTCTGTTCAATCAGGGTATTTACCACAGGTCTGTGCTTTAGTGAAATGTGACCCAAAGTTACAGTCTACTGGTTTGTTTTGTAATTAATAGCTAATTTTAAAAAAACATTTGCATAATCCCAGGGTTTAGCCCTCTTGGCTAAAACAGCACCTTAAATCGTCTGAGTTTCTGTTAAGAGACAAAACAAAACAATCCAGACTACCAGTGTCAGTGCTGTTACTGGTTTTGTCCTACAGTGACTCCAGCATACTTGTGACTTCACAGCTCACTGAGGCTAAAATGCAGGGTTGAAATAACCTTACAGCATAATGGTGTTGATCTAAATCAACATTTCCCCCCCCCTAAAGTATGGTTTAAATGATGAGTTAAACTGGCCCTCTATAAATCTAGGAGAAAGTCAGCCAACATGTTTACATTAGTTCAGCGGTCATAATGCATACGCACCCAAACCGGCCACAATGCAGAGGCAGACAGCGCAACCGTGGTATGCAGCACTCACTGCAGTGTTCTGATGATCGACCGCCAGGATTTACAGACATTTTTAACAAAGCGACTCTAAGAAGGAAGCTCTGGACTTTGTGGTTGTGAGCAAGGCTTTGAAAGTAAAAAGATTTTTTGTCCTGTCCTTGGTCTCAAATACAAAACAAGAACTAACTAATAAATGAGACTGAACTGTTACAATATAAGAATGTGAAATGTCAAAAGTAATGGGAATGTAGAAATGATAAGAAAAAAAAACAGAATAAAAAAAGGCATTTTAGAATTAGAAATGCTCAGGAGCACAGATGGTGATGAGACTGTGACACAGCAGAAGAATTAAGATGAAGGCTAAAAGTAACATAGATATGAGACGAACAACGATGGAAAGATTAAATGAGAGAGACAGATGTGTTTTGTAGACGTCCTGACATTTAGTGATCGTCTTCCTCCTGCTCTTTACACCTCGGGGACAGAGTGATCCATGGAAGTTCGGAGGAGGCCAGTGGACATTCTGGACAAAAACAATAACATAACGAGAGTTAGTGGGAGATTTTCCTTTGTGTTGTCACCATTAGCTGTATATACAGTAAGCATGTACAGCCATTTTTCAATTTCAGTTTAAAAAAATGACATGATCTACTGAAGAACAATAAAATGTCAAGAGAGAAGTTCCTTTTCTACTACTTCTAGTCTTCACCTTCATAATAGTCCAGCTTTGTCTATCTATATGTGGGGACAATAGACTTTACATGAAGAACAAGTGAACTGAGCTGTATTAATATCATTACTAATGTGAAATACTTATAAGCGAACAGTCTCACCTCTTGACCATGTGTTCGTAGACGAACTTGGGCATGATGGTGATGGTCATGGTGGTTGGAGAGGTGTTCAGAATGTCCTTGATCTGAGAATCCTGTCAATGATTCCAGAGTCACACATGTTAACAATAATCATCCAATGATGCTAATGGACTGTTTTATAAACTACTACTTAATATGAGGAGGAGGTGGACTGTTTTCTAGAAGGTGCTTTTTTGTTGGGTTTTTTTTTAATTAGCCAAGAGCTAGGACAAGAACCAAGACCTGGGACTGGATGGATGGATCAAATCAGAGGAGAGAATTGTCAGAGTTAACACTATAAAAGTCAAGTTACACCATGGACCACAGGAGGAAAAAAGGCTCAGACTAACCCAGATTATATAGAGATCAGATATAAAGGCCAGCCCTCTGTGATAAAAACCTCGGACATCATTAAATTTTAAATTATGAGATAAAGTCAAGTTAGATGAAAACTAAACTACTAAACTAGATGAAAAGCATAATAAATAAATGTTCTTTCAAAGAAATGCAACAAAGGAAAAAAAACTAACAGGGAAAACAGTTGAATCAACAGCTACATCAGGGATCAGCTGTTGCTGTCACACACTAAAAAATTGGGCAGACAATGAAAATGCTAACACTTAGAACTTACAGTGACTTACAGTGACTCTGCTAAGATTATTGTTGCCATCCAGATGCAAACTTTAGATCAAAAGTTTTAAACAATTTATTTTCCACACTCTGGCATAAGTCACACTTTACCAAAACATTATTTTATAATATATTTGTTAAGCACAAAACGGAACTAGTTTGTCTGACCTTGAGTCCGATGACATTTTGTCCATTGATCTCACAGATGTAATGCTCGGTCAACAGACCGTTACGAGCAGCAGAGCCGTCCTTGACCAAGGAGGTGATTTTTCCAGACTTGTAGATGAAGCCCACGTGGCCTGAGCTGTCTTTGTGCATAGTGATAGTGCGCTGAAATGGCCTTTACATACAAAGACACACAGTATTATTAGCAGTAGCATCTATTTGCATTCCAGTTACAGAGTAGCAGAGTGTAAATAATAAAGTAGCCAGCAGAGAGAGCCACATAATAAAAGGCCACAAGAGAAAATATAATAGAGAGACATTTAATCTCCCATTTTATACTGATGTGCTGGTCACATTTACATCATGAGGTTTTTTTTTCTAAAGACTAGGTAAAAATTCAGACACCTTAACAAAGAAAAAGTAACACTTATTCCTTACCTGTCCCTGACCACGAGCTCAATGCGAGTCTCAGCTGCAGCCTTCAGGGCCTTGTGGGCCTTGTCAGAACTCCAGCCAGCACAGTTTTGACCGTTGATCTGAAGGACCTGGTCACCAAAACGCAGCCCAGCCAAGGCTGCGGGGGAGTTGGCCTGCACCAGCTGGATGAACATTCCCTGGTGGAGGATGAAAGGAAACAGATAAAATAACTGATGTGACTCCAGGGAATGAAGAGGATGGAGACATCCCCAAACAGTGGGGTGAAACAAGAAGAAGGACAAAGATAGAAATGAATACATCACGAAAGAAGAGAAGGGAAATTAAATGACCAAAAGAAAGCTTTTCCAATAAATAAACAGTTTTGAAAATCATGTATTTATACTCTCTGTACAGCAGTCATTTTAGCCCTTCTACTGTGAGTGCAATTGAGTACAACTAAATTATTAAGTGCTGTGAGGTCCAACTGTCTGGAGAGCAGAATGGACAGACTCTTGGACTCCACTGCACATTCAGATAAACATATCTCTAGTAGCAATTCATTACACATATATTTATATACAGTGTAGATATATATATATGTACAGTATATATATGTACAGTATATATTTATATATAGTGTGTGTGTATATATATAGGCATACTTTGTATAACTGATCTACCTTTGTGATTCAGTTCTAAATATTTGACACTACTGCTCTAAGTAATAGCAAATGCATGGCTCCTGCAGTTGATTTATATTGCTCTTGTTCCATTGTTCCATGTTCCATTGCAAAATCAGTGTGATAATTACTGACAGATCACATGATGTTCCAGAACATGAGTCTCACATTTGGAAGGAGCCGTATCTAAGTTAATAATTATATTAGCGGCCCATCTACTGCAAAACTTGTAAAAGTTTTTATTTTTGCCAAATTTATTTTGCTTAACAATATTATAGTCAGTCAATTATCTTTCTTAATTTCTCAAATAAAAAAAATATTTTTTTAAATCAAATATGTAACCAACTCTATTGAATATCAGGTAGTGACCACTAATTTACTGTGCAAAGAGCCTGTTTAGCTGATTTTAATTCTAATTCAGACGCAGATCCTGCCCCTCATCACCAATCTTATCTTGTAGATTAGTAACTAATGTGGGTTTGGTGTGTGTGGAGTCAAAAAGCTGCTAAGAACATTGAGTCTGTGCTGAATTATTCATGAAGGCTGTCGGTCAAAGAGCCCACGGTGCTGACTCACGTTGTCAATTGACCTCAGACGGAGTCCAACCTTCTTGTCCTGGTCCTTACAGAGAATGATCTCCCTCAGCCCAGGGCGGATCTCTGCCCGCCTGACACCAATGTCTGCCCCCGTCACTGGCCGTATCATGCTGGTGACGCCCAAGGTGGAGGGCACTGCCACTTGCTGAGAGATGGAGAACAGCAGCACGGAGAAGAGAAGAAAAGGTGGGAAAGAAGCAAAGGATAAAAGATGAACATTAACATTCAGTGACTAATGGGAAAGTGCAACAAAAGGAGACAAGTGGAAGGTTTAAAATTCATCTCCTACTCCAAAGGCAAATGAGGTCAAGAAAACTTTGCAAACACTACAAACTTTTTTAACCATAAGGGTAATATGATAAATGAATACATTAAATTAAAGGTAGAGGTGAATACATCAATAGAAGTTAGAGCAGGGACCAAATGACAGGCTGAATTCTCACAAGAGCCTTGTCATCTGCAGGATACATACAGCCACACAGTAACAGTTGCATGAGAGTAAAAAGCTCACACCCTCCCACACACACGCAGCCTCTGGCTTTTGGTGAGTCACTCAGATCTGTGGATCTCCACAAATCCAGTTTTGTTCAGTTTGAACATTTTTTCTCCTTTAGTTTATACAGGTCTACGAAACCACACTATGTTGGGCCAACTGAGAGCCACAAACAAGACCATTTTGTTCTCTTAAATATATAAAAGCTATATGCACTGACCTAATCTTAAATACATAAAACATCCACAATGCACCCACACACTTACATTTTCAGCCACAGGCACCAGGGCCATGTTTCTCTGGACTTCATCACTGTTGAGGCACAGACCCATGTAGTCGCTCAGTTCCTCCAGATTTGGGTACAAGCCTGAGGATGGGTGAAAGGAGGAGGAGGTTGATGAAAGAAGGAGCAGAGGGAAGAAATTGTTGTGAGGTACAGATGGAGAAAGAACAAACAGGTGGGAGAGAAGAGAACAAGGGGGTGTAGAGAGAAACAAAAAAAAACAGCATTATGGTTTGGTTATCTAAATAAAAATACAACTATATTATTAAAGAGGCTAAAACATATGTAGTTATTGACGAGAATCACCATACCACATAAAAAACATTCCTCAATTATTAATTATTATTTCTCAATTAATTATTATTAAGTTCTCTAACAACATATTATTTCAATATCTATTTATTATGATTCTATTAAGGAGAAAATAGGTGATAAAGCACAATATCAAAATTAAACAGGAGCCTGGTTACAGCCAACTGTCTCTAGAGAGCATCCTGGGGCTGCCAAGTCAAAAATAACTTAGCGTTTTGTTAAAAGAAAAAGAAAACAGAAAAAATAGATGTAGTGATGTAATGTAGTGCACATGTTGTACTATATAATCCTCCACTTAGTAAGAGTTCCATTCCTACGATGCAACATAACTCGATTTTTACTGGAAGTCTGAACTGACGTACTGTACCTATGTCACTCACCTACGCTAACACAGTGGTAACTTGATAATATACGACAGAAAAACATCTGACTTACACCTGGGTGCCATAATATAAGGCAAAAAGTTCCCAAGGAACTCAACACAAAAGATGTAGCAAATGTAGCACAATCTAATGTATGGCGTAAAACTTTAAACAAGTCCGTCTTTGCATATAGCATACAGCGCAGCATGAAAATGTATGCATCTGCTCCGCTTACCAACTACTTCCCAATGTTGTTTAAACGCCACTTGTCTGAATAATGGAACAAAACTTTTTTAATAAGTTTATGGGAAATGGCTGTGTAACCACAAAATGCCATAGATCTAGGATCTCATAAAGTGAGGATCCCCAGTAATATTGCATTTATACACACTGCAAATTTTCTTTCATTAAAATGACCAGTAAATCTGTCTATAAAGTATATAAAGATAAAAACTGATTGGTCTAAAACCAAAAGAAATCATAATGTCCTTGGAAAATGTTTTGTGGAAAATGATGGAATTATATTGTGTTCATTGTCAGAGAAGCTTTGGACAAAAGCTTAAGTAAGATAATTAGAGAAAATGATTTTTATAGAATCTCACCATTGTCAATTGATGACTTAGTGGTTAATTATTCATCAGTTGTAAGCCACATCTGGTTTACAGGAGCATTTTATGTTTGCCATAAAACAACTAAACACATAATCCTGTTAAACATTATCTTTTGTTTGCCTGTTATGTTTGTTGAGTTGTTGTGGATAGGGAGAAAAAAGAACTGATAGAAACAATAGATGAACTGATAAAACTGCTGTTGAATTTAAAAAAAATTGCAGCTGAAATCCAATGTCTCAAAAGCTGACCTAAAAATGCAGCTAGCAACAATTAGTGTGCAAGAACTTAGATTAGTCAAATAAAAACCCGCAAATGTCCAAAGTGGTGACTTTGACCACGTATGAACTCTCGCCACATGATCATGAGTCATAACGTCATACTCTGACTCCTATGCTAGGCCTACGTATAAAACATCACTGAAGGCTCTTCTTATTTTCACTCAAATATGAGTTTCCTTTGTTTTCTTTGGTTTTTTTCTCTCTCCCCTTTTTTCCCCATTTAGATGACCTTTTCTTTTATCCACCCAAAACCCACAAAACAAATAAACAAACATCTTGTTTCTTGTTCAAATAAATATAAATTCCTCTTTTCTTAGTGCTCCCTGTTCTCCCATCACAAGTCTTTGTGAAACGAGTCTACGTGACGAGGCGAAAAATTATTCTGTTCAGAATGTGACAATCCTGACAAGAGGAGGAAACAGATTAACTTCTCCATTGGATGAAGACATCATGTCTACCTAGAGATGTAAGGCAATGTTTCTTAAAGCCAGGTTGAGGCATAGAGCCTCACTTTCTCGTCATGAGAAAATGCCTTGGCTGTTAGAGAAGCAACACAGAATTAATGACTAAAGTAATTTAAATAATAATTAAATTCTATAATCAAACTCCTTAGTCATTTTTTTCCAATCCTCTTCTGTTACAGGACGTATATAAAGTGTTAAAAGTACAGAAGATGGGTCTATGTAAAAAAATATATATATACTATTTTATTATAGATTCTCATTATAATTTATCCACAAATGCTCAAAAATGTCTCCCTTCCTGCCTCCGCTTTGACTAAATTCATATCTTTCCACTGCCTCCTTATCCTCCTTTTCCTCCCTCTCCTCTCTGTTTCACATGCCCTGTCCCACCAGAAATGTCCAAGCTAGTTTCCATGGTAACTTGTGGCCTGGACTGCCGAGGCAAAAACAAAAGACTAAAATCCCAGAGGACTGTGCATCCAAACAAAAAACATAAACAAAATGCATTGGAGGCAACAACAATTGAAGAAGTTGGTGGAAAAAGTACAGAAAATGTATGTTTCTAATCTCTACTGACATGAAGTGTTTTTTGTACCCACTTTTGCTCATTGTTTTCCCTTTGCTTACTCAGGAGTTTAGACCTACTTTTGCACAAATTCAAAAATATAACAAACATGAACCCCTTAAGGGGAAAATATAAAAGGAAAGAGGGAAATGAGGAACCACAAACACAAAGGAGACATGAGAAAGCCTAATTCAAATCCCAGTCCCCTTGGTTTGGTTGCATTTATTTACCCTAAATACCAAAGATCTGGTTTTGCCCCAAGTATGAACCTTGATTTAAACCACAAGAGACATAACTGGCTTAAACACGTTTCTGTGACGGTATTTGTGTTTCAAAATAGAGACATTTTCTTTTTGAGTACAGATAACACTTACATGATGCAGGCATCGCAGCATCCATGGGTGGAGGCTGGTAGTTTCCCTCAGTGATGGCCGGCATTGGGGCGGTGGTCTGGGCAAACTGGGCCTGGGCCTAAAGAGTGAATGTTTGAAGTTGATCAGTACAGGGCAAGTACATCTGTTCTTAGCACTTTTTAATATATTTAATATATATTGATTCTGTAAGTCAAAATGTTTAGTTATAATAGAAATTCAGAGATTATTTAAGTGAAAAACACCATTATTTGTGGGAAAAATAAATAAATAAATGACCCAATAAACAAATAAATAGACAAAGAATGCAGTGATATATAAAATGATGAGTTTTAGCTTGTAGGAAAAAAGGCCCTAAAATTACAGTTCAGGTAATTCAGGCTTGGTACAGTTATAATTAGGAGTATCTAGTCTTGAGTAGGAGTTAGTCTCTATAAAACCTAGGGATGTCAGATAATATCGGCTGATCAATATTATCGGCCCAATATTAGCATATTATGTAATATTTGTAAGAATCGTTATTGTTTTTTCCTCTGATAATGAAAACCTGATAACGCAATGCCTGGGTTTCCCTAAAATATGTGTGCCCTAATAATAGTTTTGGGGATAAATCGGCTGTATAAATAAAGTGAAAGTGGGAAAAAGATGGCAGCATTGCAGCTGATTTAATTAACCTCATACTCATACAGCAGTTTGTACAGATAAATAAATAAATATTACCAGGCCTATATCGGTTTATATCGGAATCAGAAGCAAGTGTTTGGACAATATTGGCATATCGGCAACAAGTTAATATCAGCCCGAATAAGAATAAAATGTACTTCTATAAACACTGCTGGTCATATTCTACTTAATTAGCAGAATTAAGAACATATAACAATTGAGAACAATAACATAGTTATTCGCCTCCACAGGCAAAACAACAAATAATTGACTATGATTTTTTTTCGACATGACTAGCTTGTTCGAAAAAATCCAGATAGAGTAAAAATAATGGAACAATTTAACTTAATTTTAAAAAGATATAGTTTAATGCAGAAAAAAACATACCTTAATAACCTTGTCGACCTTAAGGTCCTCAAGAGATGGATACAGAGACATCCTGATGAGAGAAAACAAGGAGAAATGAGGAGAGGATGTTCAGAGAGCTTAAGAGGTCCGAGTTCCAGCTAACAGCCTGACCAGAGATGCCGCAGCAGACTACTCAACAGGATCTCATAGATCCATGTTGCCTCACTGCTGTCCATTACCGTTAAACTGCATTATGCTGCATTAAAAAATAAAACATTGTTTCCAATGACTATGTGATGCTAATGGGATGCTAAGCATTTCCCAATGACTATGTGATGCTAATGGGATGAAGGGATGAAGAGTCAAGACTTCAGAATAAAAGCATGTTTTGTAACTGTTTTATCTTTTTGCCCATTTATTACAGAAACTGTCTTAAGGTTTGTCATTTTAAACAAAACTAGGTTCCTTCTGTTTCTTTAAACGATGGTGCACAAACCACTAGTAATACTAGTTGAACTGAGGTTTAGTTTTCTTTTGGAATACCAACAGCATTGGCAAAAAAGGTGAAAGGCTTAAAAACAAACCATGTGAATCATGTGGAAAATATAAACATTAAAAGATAACGTAAAAAGACCAGAGATCAAAGTAAAGCCAACAAACCAAGCACCAAAATTTCAGAATTGCAATAAGTGTTTTAGTGCTACACATTTTGGAAGCCAAGTGTAAAGAGAAAAGCAAGCCTAAAGCTCTTTTAAATAAATAAAAAACACATTGCATAAACTTAAGAAATATTTCATGGCAAAAAATTGTATGATAATATAATATAGATCAATCAGAGCTCATGTTTATAGTCTGTCTTGACTGCAAGTTGCATAACTACAATACATTCATTGAGCTAAACTGAAATTAGCTGCTGGTGTGTGTAAATACAATCACTCTAACACACAGCAGCTTTACTAGCCTTATCTGTCAGTTTTTGCAATGTTGACATAATGACTTCAAATCTGCTTCAATTCAAACGATAACATTCAATTGAAAAGAAGATAAACTGAGTTTTCCAGTCAGAGCAGAGGCGATGGAACATACTATTATGTAACAGAAAAAAGAAATATGCTTAACGCAGTGTGAACGGCTTTATGGACAAGATCCCATGAAGACGTATTACTGCTGTAAATACAACAAGCAGAAACATGAACAGGGAAGAGACTATCAGCTGACTGAGAGGGCAAACAAACAAAACAGGAAACGTGACAAACCAACCCCAGTCAGTCAAGTGTATCAACATGGCAATTTCTCTTTTTTCTATTCATCATTATACTGCACTTGTTTGGAATATTTAAACAACGACAGGGAACAGGGATACAAATTAAACTTGTAGAGCACTTGAAGAACGAGATAAATATGAGTATAGAGTCTTTAGTGTAAAAATAAAGTTGCTGAATCGCAATCTGAAACAAGCAATAGTTAAAAACACCACAGATAAATGGAGAAGGTGAAGATTTATCAATTGGGGAAGACAAATGACTCGTTCGCAGATCAACAAAGTTCCGGAAGGCAATTACGACAGCTTGCTTTGGTTATTTACACGTGTTTTGAGAATCTTTCCTGTGATTTCGCACAGGCGCCTGGTGACAGGCAACTACAGACCAACATTTTTGTCGGGCTGATCTTGACTTAGCAGCTATTGTTCACAGATCATGTGTCTTGCGTGCTTTGTAGGAGGTGTGGTAGAGAAACTGTACTCCTGCCTCAAACAACCAAAAGAATCAGCTTTACCTCCTGATAAATACAGGTAAACATGTCCAGGGCATTTAAACACATTTTTGGAATGTATAAGTGTGTGTGTACCATTCCAACATGTTGTAATAAGCAGCTGACTGCTGTCTTGTTCAGGAAACCATTATTGCCTTACTTCCTAGTCTTAAAGCATGATCTTTGTTCCACTTTGTATCTTCTCTTTGTTACTTGTATCATTTCACATTATGTGCCAATAAATCAATAAGCTGACTAGAAATTTGAATCAAAGCTCCGTGAATGGAAATAAGAACTTAATGTTAACACAGTGAAGCAAAGCAAAGCAGATTAATGCCTTATTTACACCACAATCTTGTGACAACTGCACAAGCATCGTCACAAGACATGTGACAACATTTTGAATTACTAGAGATAAGAAAACATTGGTATGAGAGCGATGATGACATGAACAAATCATCAGATACCATGACAAATACCTATATGTGCATATCACTATTGACATCAACTAGGTTGGTGATCATTTTTCCCAAATATTGTGCGGAAAATAATTCTATTTGCCATTAAAAAGGTTTACCAAGCATTAAAGAGATCTCTGTGGTAAAAAACAATGACTGTGATGGGTGATGGTTACAAAAGAATTTCAAAGGCAATAAAAAATACCAAGAAATACGATTAAGAAATGAATTGTCAGCAGAAAAGAATGGTACAACGCAAGCCTAATAAGAGTTTGACTGCAGCATGAACTTCAGAGATTTACAGCAAGTACTGGTTTTGGTCTTGATTTTTAACCATTATGAAGGAGGCTTTACAACAATGTGCCTATATTCTGGTACTAAAAGTATGCCCAAGCTTCAGGAAAGGACTACCACCCATAAGATAACATTTCTTTAAGTACACAGATGTGCTCTGACAAGTCCTTGTCTCTCAAGTCTCCCTCTCCAACTACACCAGACACTTTTTCATTCTCATATTCTCAGTTCTTATAGACAAGTAAGTTATTGTGTCAGACTACACAAAGGATCATTCAATACCCTCTAGTGTTTACTTTTCAGCTGTGTTTGTTTGCCCTCATTATTAACCTTCATTACCACCACCCGACACCGCTACTTCTGCCACTCTTGCTTCTGGACTAACAGGCCAAAGGTAGTGGAAAATAAGTTTGGAAACAATGAGTAATTGGGTGAGTCTTGTGATGACATAATCTATAACCCTCAGTGACAGAGGCTCACATGGAGAAAACAAGTGTCCTTCTTTGATTTCTAAAAAACTGAAATCCTTAGGTTAACTATGTGAAATGACTCAGTTATGGAAAATGTGCTTTTTTTTACCATGTCCTTAATGTGAGGAAATGGTGGGAAATAGAGGCTGTAATGGAGCATTCTGCACACTAATGGACAAGGAGAGAGCAAAAAAGTAGAGAAGTGTAGGCTTTGTGGTAAACAGGGAATAGGAAGGAACGACTAACTTCAGCCTGAACGAATTGGTTAGATGCAGTAATGCAGTCTTCTTGGCAACTTGCTCCAGCCTATTGACAGGGCCGGGAAAGAGACAGTGGGACTGGGAAAAAAGGGGAGGTGGAAAATTTACATTACTAAAATGAAAGACAGAGGTGGCCTACATCCTTTTCCTCTGTGCATATAAATATATAAAACCAGACTGCTCAGCTCAGGTGAAATGGTAACATGAAATAGTTGTAACTAACAAGTAACTAAACTAAATATTTGTCAGCTTTACTCCAACTCAATACAACCAAATACTGTATGTTTGTCAAGAGGATTTTTCAGACACAAACTATGCTTAGCAGTAACCTAGTTAGTCAAAATTCTAAAGAAACAGGGTGATGTCCTTTTATTCAGTTCAGTTCTGTAACGTACAAAAGTTATGCACAATGCTTTGAAATTTTGCAATAAAAGATAAATACATAGAAAAATTGACATCCCTGGGGGGGGTGTAACAGAAGTTTGGTACATTGTGCAATAACTTAAGAACAACAGAACACTCCGTAAAATAATTCATTTAAGTGTGTTATGAATACCACTAAGGGCTTATGCATTTAAGTGTGACGAGTGTCAGCATATTTACAGTGTTCATTTGGACGTGACGAGTGTCAGCATATTTACAGTGTTGTAAAATCATTTGGACTAAGTTAAATGGGGTTAAATGAGTTGCTGAACAACAAACCAAGTACACAAAGCAGCCAGAGGCAAAATCATTTCCATGACTATTAAACATGTTTAGCATGAGGACATCGATCGATTTGCTATTTATTGTGAGACGAATTTCCATATAAACAATATTAAATTTAAACAAATTGCTGTATTGTTACTGTTCTTCGCTTTGACGACACAACAACGCCATTGCCTGGCATAATACGCAATAACTAACAAACTTCATCTAAGACAATATTAGAAATGTATGTGATGCTGTTTTATAAATAAAGACCTTTTTGTAGCGTTTGTGGAATTTTAGGGTCGAATAACTGAATTGTCAGGTCATTGGACTCGTTTGCTAATAAACGTTAGCCCACGCCATTAACAGTTAATCTTGGGCTGTTAGTTTTTTTCCAACACAGAAACAAAGTTTAAAATAAAACACTTACGTGATATCAAAACAGCTTGAGCAGGTGTGTAAACGCAAAGAAAAAACAACCTATGCAGCGTTTCTTTGTTCCGACATTAAACAACAGGAAAACAGCTTACAGCTAACCTTAGCCTAATGTTAGCCTGTTAGGTAAACGAAACGTACAAGAAACCGTTAGCTGGAGCTGCTAACTAGCCTTTGCTAATGATGATATCTTCTTAAAGGCGTTCTTACCTTTTATGTCTTTTTTGTTGATTTGGGGTTAAAAACGATAGTGAATCGCAGGCAGCGAGTGTATATTTCGTGTATATTTCTATTGTTTTAATCCTGTTTGTCCTCTCCTCGCTCCTCCAGCCACTGTTTCTTCGTCGTTTTCAGGCAGTACTGGAGGGGAATTCTGGAAAATGATGTCACTGCTTCCTGGTCCCTGTATCCACGTCAATCAATGTTGACGACGGAAACCACGCCTCTTATTAGCACGTGATCTGTCCAGTATATAAAAACGACAACAAAATTTGGGGCTTGTTCTGAGTCGTTGACTGTTGTTAAATTGTGTTTTGTGTGGGCTCAGCTGCACCAGAAAAGATGGATCCCTTTGTTCTAAGAGATACGACGTTTTTATGTCAGGATGCAGAAGGCCGTTATGCACGTGGAGTCTTGTCAATGACTTTTTATTAAAATTAAAAACATTTTCTCTTAGCGTGGAGTCTTGTCAATGACTTTTTATTATATTATTGCTATTATTGCTGTATAATAGTATATTATTCTTTTTTACTTTATCTGTTGTTTAACATGTGTTAAACCTGTGGCTGTGACGTGGATTTTCTGTGGGGTTAATAAGATGTTGTCTTATCATATTATTTCTTACAGTGTCTTATCTTTATTTATCTTACCTTATGCCACCGTATCTTATCTACGGTGTCTCCAAAAGTGTTAACTGTATATATGTCTGCTTTTGATCTGTATTGTTTATTTTAATCCGATAAATAAAGATTGAGAAATCAGGGCCAACTCCACATTTTTACATTTTGAATAAAACTTCAATTTAAACGTGTTAAAATGATTGAAGTTTTGCTTATTTCAGGCCTTTGAAGACGAAAAAGGAGCAAAAAACCTTTCTCTGCTTTCAGAAGTGTTCAGAGATGCGGTGAAGGGGCAATCTTTTCTTAACACTGTTCTGCTATATGTTATTGTATGGAAGGTGCGACTTACAGCAAAAATTAGTAACGTCACCGCTAGAAACAGAAAACCCTGACACCCCTGTATATATAAACACACCCCTTTCACCTTCCTTCAGTCATTACAGTAATTCACATTTCAATTCCGCTTTACTTTTTCAGTAGAGAGAAAACACTGCCAGTCATGTGGAGAGCACTTCTTTTATTTTAAATATGTCATCATTGGTTTAGCCTGCATACAGTAACATTATCAGCACATAACTACACAGTACAGAGGTGGACTGCTGCCACACCAGCCAATATGTAACATGGACAGCCATAGTCAGTATCTGACAGCCAGGCCAGCGATTACCTTCATTTAAACTCCATTTAAAACTATTTATTTGAAATACAAAACTGTGAGGATGCCCGTGTGTCAGCATCTGTTTTTTTTTTAATTCTACAACCACATAGACTGTAGTTAGGCAGCGTGGTACTTAAATGGTCCTGGCTAAAATAAAAGGAAAGAAATATTACAAAGAAAAAGAAGAACAGATTATGCATCATCATTGATTATACATACATTTACTTCATCAGTTGTCAGAAATAGAAAGTTGGCATCTGAAAAATACATAATCATTGAAGTTTGTTACACAAAATATGTTCAGGGGAGGTCACAATTAGATTGACACCTCACCGCCCTTCAGCTGTAAATTTCAAGCATTTTCCATTTTTCTAGGAAGTAAAACAAAATCCAATAGATGTGCAATCACTGTGAATCCTAACTTAGCGCTGTTCTGCCTGTGTATGGCTTTAAATGGGGTTTAAAAAGATGAAAGAGCGTTAATGATGCAAAGAAACCGCAAAGCGTTCAACATCTATGTTCAGGCCTTGAAACATGCAGACGGGGGTAAACTAGTGACCACGTGTCTAGTGAGACAATTTAGGCACACATTAGGAATATCTACAACTGGGACTGCTTCTCCTCACACACAGATTACTCCTGAGGGGCTTTTACAATTTCACAATGACAACCCAGTGGCATTTGACCAGTTTTAACATGGTTCTTCGTGAGACCTGAGGTTAAGCCACAAATTCCAATTTTCCAGTCACATCTCTCAGTTTCATTTCATTTGATTCTAATCTTTCAGCTGGATATAAATGTGTGCTTTTCATTTTCTTTTCTTTTTTTTCCTGAAATAAAAGTAGCATCAGCTCTTCAACGTTACAATTGGCTCATTGGCATTGTGATAATTGTCGAAGCGAGTGTTTTGTCGGTGTTTCTTAAGCATTCTAACTCTTTCCAGAAGGAAAAAAAAACATTGCAAAATTAAAGCGTAACTCAAAACAATTTAAGATTAACACATGGTTAAAAAAACAAACAAACACAGAGTGTCATAGTTTAATGAAATAAGTAGTGGAACTATAGGCTCAAGTCTTATATAGGATCAAGTGCAGACTCTTCTCTGGACACCCAAGTAGGAAGTCACCTGTAAGGACGACAAGAGAGGACGTCAGGTTTTAGGACAGAAAAGGAATGGTTTCTCAGGACATAGTCAGGCATTAAAATGAACATTAGATCAGGGGCCTGATCATCATTCTCCAGTAAATCCTCACGTTCCCTAAATACACGCTCCCGTCTTATTGTGAGATGTTCTAAAAACACTACCGCTGCAATCGTTAACAACATTTCTTCACTTGTGGCATTCTTTCACATCCACCCATATAACTGCAAACACATTTGTAAGTTAATCATTCATAAGTGTTTTTTTGTTTTGTTTTTTACATTATTAGCAGACTCCCAGCATGCCAAAGGCGTGAGGACCGCACATTTCTACGATCATTTCAATTTTGAGACATCTGAAAGTTAGCGTGGAAAAGGACGTACGACACTTTTTGTGCATTCGCAACTTTGATACATCAGGCCCCAGGCCCCAGAATCTTTGCGTACCGCCCTTTTTCACGATGAAATCTACACACGTTTACTACATCAGGCCCCATCTCTCGATGATAAGGACTTATTTGCAGCTCACAGCACATATTTTTCTGTGGAGCTCTATAAAGCCCACCATGCCTTTTGGAGATACTGTTGCAGTGTGTAATTCCATTGAAAATGTTCTGCTTCTCTCTTTTGCTTTAAAGCTGGTTATGATCCTACAATAGTGCTGAACAACCTTGGCCAAGAATGAACAGCTTTGTAAATAAGAAGCGGCATTTCTGTGCACTACAGCGATCTCATCCTCTCTATCTCTATTACAGCATTCATTAAAGTGTTTCACCTACGAGGATAGATTGGTTAAAGTGCCTGTGATTGTGTATATCGGGGGAAACTGTAACTATCCGCTCGTGAGTCAAATGTTTATCCAGCTTGTTGTAGCGACAAGTTTGGTTCACCCTAAGTCACCATAAGGCCTAGAGAGATTGAAAACATACTTACACAACACGAACGAAAAAAAGGAAACAGGCTGCTGACTTGTCTCATTCCAGTCCCAGCAGTTCAACATCAAATATAAGGGTGGCATTGGGAGGAATGATGCCTGGATGACCTTTGTTTCCATAGGCGTAGTCAGGTGAACAGGTCAGTTTGGCCCGTTGACCCACACTCATCTGTAGGAATGAAAAGAAAGAGGATTCCGATATAAACAGATGGATAACTTTCATTCTGACATTAACTGGTTCCATTACTTTAAAAATGCAGTATATTTATTTAAAGCAGTCAAAACTAGTGCTTTGAATATGCAATGGATTTGCAAAGCTAACAGTTTGACCCACCTGCACCACTCCCTCCTCCCAGCCGCGGATTACTTCCTGTTTGCCAATTTTGAACTTGAAGGGCTTGTCCCTATCACGAGAGGAGTCGAACTTGCGTCCATCTGTCAGGGAGCCTAGGGAAGAAAAAAAAAAAACAGAGACAAGAGTAAGAATCTTCACAAACTTATCTGATCAGGATCAGTTCTGTTACCAGAAATACTTTCTGGAATTTCTGTTATATTCATCTTATATTACATTCATATTCATCCCAATACTTTCGCTAGTTTTTCACAGGCTCTTGTGACAAATCTTGACAAGTAAAGACATCACACTATCCCTATGGACAATCACATCCTTTCAGCCTGTCTGTCTGGCAGCCATCTTCCTTCCTGTGTGTATATTGAGAGTTCCAAAAAAAAGAAGGAAAAAGATTCCGAGGATGGCAGAAATAGCCTCGGTGCAGCTGTCTGTGGAGTGGGTTTCAGTGTGACACCGGGGACAGCATCAATCTACAGAACAGCGGCTCTCCAAGACTGTCTACACCAGTGATAATACTGTTATTAGCACCAGAAAGGCTGAATGTGTAACCGTGTATTTAGTGCGCTGGGGTGTGTATGAGTGTGTGTGGGAGATGATCCTCTGCAACAATGGTGCACGATGTTGGGCACATGAGAAGGTGGATGACAAGATGAAGCCTTTTATCAGTGGGTGGAGTGGGCATCGTATCCACTTATGGCTGTTCTAGATAACAGCAAATTGGATTGCCTGAAAGGTCATATCCAAGTATCAGCTTTGTCCAGTTTACCAAAGAATACCAATGAGTCAACATTTCCTTGTACTAACCTTCTCCTTCTGAAGAATATTTCCAAATCCGAGGTTTTAATCTAGGATCTAGGTTTTAAACTAGGATCATCTAAGACTGTTATTAAGTTTCACAACATATTTTAAAGGATGTTTTGTAAGCTGACAGGAAGTGTGACTGCTGAGAGAGGAAATCCTGCGGTTTACGACATATTTAAAAACAGAAAACAGACGAGAACGCAGGCTCGTAGGTGAACATGTAAATCTAAAGTTATGTCTGAAGGAAAGAGGCTCCGGTTACAGAGCTATGACTATCTCGTCAGAGGAGGCCTCACACTGGCTTTGCCAAACCAAGAACAGGTGCAGGGAAAAAATACAGCCTCATATACGGACCGTGTACAAGAAACGGTTGTAGCCACAGTGTTCTAAATGTGAGGCTGAGGAAGTAGACCGGGAACAGCACTGAATCATCAGGGAGAGTCGCTTTGTTGCAAAATAATTAAATTCTAATGAAAGTCTATAAAAACAATAGGCCACTCCTCATTTGAGAACTTTACAGTCCTGAGAACTGAGACTAATTTTGGGTTTAATCAAATGAGGATTACTACAAAATCCACTAAATTAATACTTCTTTAAAAGATCTAATGGTAAAGTACTACACTGAAGCAATAAAGCTGCACTGCAAAGACTAGGTCTAATCCATGACTAATTTTTTAAGAACTATCGTTGACAGTCAACTAATCAATTGGACTAACTTTCTTTATAGTTTTCTTGCTACGCTACGACAGCTTGCCAAATTATGGGTTGAAGACAAACACAAAATGTGAGATTGCTATTTTTTTTTCTAAAACCAAAATGTCACAATTATCCAAATTGTATGAAACCAAAAAAATATTTTTTTTTTAAACAATTGACAAAAATGGCTAGCTAAACTCACACTCTTAAACTGGAGATTAACATTAATGATTAATGTACAAGTGTTTCTCCCACGTAGCAACACAAACTTTGTCTTCGTGGTTTCCGTGTGGCTGTCTGACAGCAGGATACCATGTGAATACTGTCTGAATGTGGGACACATACTGTAAGTATGTCATTATTTCTGTTACCCAGACGGTTTATAATAATCCTCTCAACTAACCCGACACCCCTCAACCCACCCACGCCCACACACACGCACATGAACTCACACACGCGCGCGCACACACACTGAGAAAATCCAACAAAGCCAGAAGCGTTGGATATCAGACAGGATTTATCTGTCTGTACTGTGTTTGTGTGTGTGTGTGTGTCTGTGTTAGGGCTGAACAACCGAATGAAAATGAAGGCAGTATTCCTAACAAATCTCTGAGTCAAACATCTGGACGGTCTGTCCATTTCTTCGAGAACTGTCTGAGTGTACGTCTGGTAAATTTGTAAAGTTAGAGGCCGTCGCTACGTCTTAACGCCTGTGCTGAGTCTGTGTCTTCATGTGTCTGAATGTGTAAGTGGTCGGTCTGTCTGTCAGTCTGCCCATCTGTCTGTCTGTCTGTCTGTCTGTCTGTCTGCATGAGCTGCATGTCTGTGTGTCTAAATGTGTGAACTCGCCTGTCTGTCGGTTTGTCTAAAATATATGTCCCCAGAGCTGCCTGTCCACACACTCGGACAGGAGTTTCTGTTCTTTTTGTGTGTGTGTGTGTGTGTGTGAGCCCTGCAGCAGAATCCGCCTCCGCCTCGTAATTTTTTTTTTTCAATTTTCCCCACAGACAATGAGCACAGTGCTTGATGACAATCTGTAAATGACTGTTTGTCCCATTATTTTTCACAATGATAAATTTAGAGCACTGGCTGTTCCCTCACTCCAACATCACCCCCCACCACCGACACTGAACTCTGCTGAAGCCTCCCTCCTGATGCAGCTACTGCACTGTCCTAACTACAGATCATATATAAGCCAAGGACGAAGCTTCTCCCACTGCAGGTCACCGTTGTAGAATGAAGCCCCTGAAGGTCTTCCTCTGAAGGTTCAGAATCTACCTTTCTATGAAAATATCATTGATTATTCCTTCTGCATTTTGAGAAATATAGACCCATATATAGAAATATATAGATCAGTGACGGCTACATCCCAACACTAACACCATTCCCTAATAAAATGAAGCGGACCAAAACCACCTACTCGATTATTATTTTAAATTTACCAGTCATGAGGACTATGTATGACAAAGCCATAAAACAGTGTCTGCCAGCGGGCGCTGTTTGGCCTGGACATTAGGCAACATTCATCTTCGTCTCCTGAATCACATCAAAATCACAGATCTGACAACACAATTCCACAAATTCACAAAGCCTCGAGCGGCCCATATATGGGTCAGTCTAGTTTTTTGGACTGTTTCTGTTTGCCAATATGAGACCAACATTTGCCAATGTGGCCCGATCCGATGGCATCACTCCACACCATATGTACATAAAAACATGGCAACATATGCTTCCGTTTTGTAGGCCAGAGATACAGTGAGTATATAACACAGTGAGCACTAGTTTGTCCTCACTCGCTTACTCATCATCATCTGCTTCACTTGTATTAAGAAAAAAATATATATACATTGTTTGATAGAAGACCTGAAACAAGCATTCTAAACCTGCCTGATAACAACCTCTGTCCATTTCTTATTAACAGTCAGTGGGGCTCATCAACCGTTGAGTCAAAATTCCAGAGGTCTCCTGTATGAATGTGATGAAGGGGTTAAATTTTTTTACCCAGATACTGACAGTCAGGCACTCTCTACTCTAGTGAGGGAAATCGCTGCGTGCAAAAAAAGACTGCACACACTGGTGGAACAGGACTTGATTCCCAGTATGCGCTGCATATATTGATATAAACAGTAGAGCTTCGGACGCTGCTGCAGTGAATCCATGCATTCATTCATTTACAGCTGCATGAGACAAGTCTGCATGTGCGGCCTTCATAATTAGCAGCAGCAGCAGCAGCAGCAGCAGTGGACTCAGCCTCAGTAAATCATGTGCAGAGCTGCATCCACTCGTGCAGCAGAGGAACTCACCCACATAATGCACCACGCACGTCTGTCCTTTCTTGGGAAAAGTCCTTCCTGCGAAATGAACGCACACATTAATACATATATAAATAGACTCGGCGGCTGCATGGGTTACGAGGAAACGTTACGAGGGACAGTGTTAAATACAAACACGTTGTGTTTCCTCTTAACAGTCGGTTAGTATTGGGGGTTTCTTTTTATATGAGAACTGTTGTGTTGTGCAGCCGCTTTACCGTCCCCAGGGCTGATCGTCTCGACTTCCACTCCCATGGTTCCTCTCGGCGATGAGCTGTAGAGCTTCTGCCTGCGCCCGGAGACTCTTCCTCCCGCAGCCTGTCTCTGTCTGTGACTGTGAGCTCCAACTCCTCCTCTTTTTCCCACTCCTCCCCCTGCTCTCTCTCCCTGTACTATGTCTCCCTCTCTCCTGCAGACAGGCCAACGTCAACCTGTTAAATTACACAACACTTTCCACCTAACGTTTCATTAAAATAATATTAATTATTATAGGTGATGTCATTAATAATAATATTTTGCAATAATAATAATTATTAGTATTGTTATTATTATTATATCATCATAATAATGCAACGTCCAGATTAGGCCTAAACCTTAAACTCCAATTTGACATCCGGATGTGCCACACTTACGGTGACCACTAGTTGAACCAGCAGCATTGGGATCATTTGTACTGGTCTTTGATATCATTTATTTCTAAATAATGTGTGTGCCGCGGGAAATTATCCAATTTCACTTAATTGGTTTGAAAACTATTTTTATTTATATTTTATAGAGACAGGCAGAACGATTTGATACTCTTCCACTAGATGACAGCAGATGATTATGAAACTATCTTTCTGTCTCAATTCCTGCACTTATACCAGCATAGTATTCAACTAAACAGGCCAAGGTTTCACTCTGAGTTTGTAAATTGTGTCATTTTCAACAAAAATATTATATCATTAGATATACTGTTTGTGGCATTTTGTTTAATGGTCCAAACAGTGTTAAATAGCTGACTTTTAGGTTTCACATAGCACCACATATTGACCTTCAACATGTACCTGACATATGTATGTATGTATGTACAAACCAATACAAATTATTTCCATGGGGTTTTGACATCCTTTGTTTTTTGCTTCTTTTGCTAATTATTCTAAATGCTATTTTTTTTCATTTATTAGTCAATAGTTAGCTATTTTTATGTTAAAATTATTTTTTTCTCATTATCAGTAAGTCTGCAGCAAATTTCATCTTTTTTTTTTTCTGATACAATGATGTAAGATGGGCTTATTAAATTGTACTTGGTCCTATG
Organism: Cynoglossus semilaevis; assembly: GCF_000523025.1. Taxonomy (NCBI): domain Eukaryota; kingdom Metazoa; phylum Chordata; class Actinopteri; order Pleuronectiformes; family Cynoglossidae; genus Cynoglossus; species Cynoglossus semilaevis. The sequence continues at coordinate 4,901,071 of NC_024316.1, read as the reverse complement.
GCACTAAAGTGTAAGTCAGACTCTTCTGATGTTTGTGATGTCCTACATTGCGAACTGTTAGTGTAGGTCAGTCGAGGACCCCCTGTACTTATAATAGTACTTGTAATGGATTACTTTGAAATACAAAAAAATATTTTGTACTATATTGATCCCATATTTAGAAACGATACGCTGTTGACAGGCTGCCCCCAGCAGGCACCAAGCATGTGGTTCCTCTGGGTATCAAACCCAGGATTTTCTGCTCTCTGGTCCAGAGACAGACGTGCTACCTGCTACACTGTGGAACCACTTGCAACACATTCAGTTATCAGACATTGTGCAGCGATTTGTAAGACATGAAATCCTCACTGAAGATGACCCATAATCAAAACAGAAACAATCAAAATGTTTGGGTGTTTTTCATGCAAAATTGAAATGAAATGAGCCTTTATACTGCCTCTTGTACTTGTTCGTATCTGTTGGCTGTGATAAAAAAAAGAACCAAATGCTATCATTCTGGGACTATAATAGATACTGTACATTAAAATAAAAACACATTTTACATCAACCATAAAATGAATTTATTTTTCTTTTCAGGAGGTCCAAACATTTTTGTGTGTCCCTATGATGCATAGAACATGTCAGTGTTTCATAGGAATTTAGGTTCCACTAATACAAACAGGTTTACAATCTAGTTTTTTTTTTTTTTTTGTCTTGATGGTAAAGGTGCGTGGAACTGTGAGGGTACCCAATATCAAAATGCACAACTGGGAAAACATTAGATTCTATAAAGGGAAAATAAAATAGAGGAATGAAAGGGACCGGGCAGCTTCACACAACTACCAAGGCAATTATTTAGATTTCTTTGGAAAATGTTTCTATTTTCCACTGAACGATCCCTGTGGGAAGAACTACTATCATACCATCACTCTCCTGATGTCTGACTTGATGTCAGACACCCAGCTGGCAAATAACTCAGCACCTGATAATGACAACACTAAAGGAGTTAAACTACTTTATGAGAAAAGCAAACAGGGAAAGGGTTAATAAAGGCTGGGCTTTTGTTCTCAAGTATTCATGTCTCCATCAAAACCACAATCAGCAACAGCATTTGCAACTTTCAAAAATCCAGAAATCTCTCCTCTTTTTTTTTGTGTGGAAGTTTTGGCCCCCATGCTTACTGCCTGTGAGTTAGGTGTGAGGCAGGAGTGATGGTGGTGGGGAAGCAGGATGTTACATTTGACTTGAAAAAAATAAAACAAAACAAAACAAAAAATCAGAAATTAGAAGTCCATACACAAGTCTGTGTTTTTTCTCCTCCCTCAGAAGGGGCAGCAGGTTTAACATGGCTGCGGTAATAAGTCACACCAGCAGAGGGCAATCGTATACGTCTTGACAGCTTTACTTTAGCCGCTGGGTGACGACAGCGTTGAGGAGGTTGGCCTGCTCCAACGTCTGGCTCTCATCCAGCAGCTCCTTGCTGGGGAAGAAGGTGGTCATGAGGATGAACTCCCTGGCAGCCATGGCTGGTCTGGCTGCAACCAAAAACTGCCGCAGGTCAGACACCCTGAGGAACATAGAAGGATGTAGAAAATAAAGCTTCATGGGAATTTGCCTTTTAGATCCAGTGTTTTGTATATACATCTTATTAGAACTTCTGTTGATTTTCACGAATTAAGAGGGATTTTAAGAGCAGCTGAACACAATGCCAGTCAATGACTTGTGCCTTAATATGTACATATTACATCACACAGTTGTCTTCAAATGAAATTAACATTGTAATGCAAAAGTATTACTTAAATCATACAAAAATACAATTACAATGATTTAGCATACATTAATTTATTCATTAAAATGTCAGCTTTAGATTAGAAATTTTACAAAGTAAATGTTGATCTTGTCTTTATTGTGTGGGAAAATCCCACTAAAACAACACTCAGAACTTCCATTTTCCATTGTTTCTCCACTACCTGGATGAAAACTCTGCAGTCATGTAACAGTTCTACTGAACCACATCTGTCCAATCTCTAAATGCTTGATAAATCGAATGTTACCTGTGTGTATGGTTAAACTTTTGCACCAGCCTGCCACCGTCAGCCAATCGAATCTGGATGTTTGTGACCGGCTGTGCGTAGTCGAGGGACACTGATGCGATGGCTTGAGCTTCGTTGACTGCCTGATCTTGCTGAAAAGAGGGTGGAGCTGTCACCAACTCTGGGGTGGCACTAAAGTTTGGGTGAGGATGATAAGAAAGAGATACAAGTTGACATTCTTTCAAGCATGAATCTATTAAAAAAAATGCCATTGTGAGACGACAGAAACAATGCTGTGTTTTAAAATTGATGTGCTGTAACAGTTAACAGTAAGATTGATGGCCTAATTATTAAAAGCCAATCATTAACTCAAAGGCAGAGTCCAGAGACAGACTTCAGATGATTCATTACTCTGCAGAACTGGTATGACTAGTTATCCAGCCATTACTGCAGCCTATCATTACATGTAGCTGCTCCTGTCAATATAATTGTTACTTACTGTTAAATGAATATGAATGAGTATAGCAAAAAGACTTGTCAACCATACCTTCCTAGCTTCTGTCCTTCTCCAACAAAGGCCTTGAAGGCAATTCTGGGTTTGATAAAGTCCTCATCCCTGTGGTCTTCCATGTCCAGGTTGACCTGCCCACCTCTGGAACGCTGCCTCAACTCAAGTGGAATCTCACTGCAGGGGGATTATTGCTCATTTTTAACATTGTTGCTAAACACTAGCCCATACAGACACACATGCATAACGTGCACCACAGAAGATAGGCCTGAAACAAACGATTCTCACCCTCGTCTGATTGCCTCCAGGAAATTGGCATTTCCAGGATCACTGTAGTTTCGGAGCTCACCATTATCAAGACTGAAACCGGTCTTCCACAATTTAAGCACCACATGTACCTAAAACAAACAATTTTAAATTAAGACATAATCATTGGTGCTGTCCCTTGTGGTCTGAGGAAGATTGTTAAAAAAACAAAAAGAAAAACAATAATGATTCTTCACTTACATCCTGCTGACTGCTGGAGGCTCGTCTCTCTCCAGCCACATAGGTCGACTCCTCCTCTGGAGCTGCTCCTAGTCTGTAGCCTCCACCAACAAAGGCCTAGGTGATTTGAAACCAGAGTAAATACAACGCTGATACTATTGTAACAAAAAATATTTGAACCAAATCAAAATCTTCTCTTCACCCTGGCTTTACTGGGTTCTCCAAGCCCCTTTCCAGTCCGGTCCAGAGGCACAGCTCCATGTTCTCTGGCTCCTTTGAACAGATCCTCCACTACCTCATTAGAGCTTTTCTTCTTGGGAGGTCCAACAATCTGCTGCCCACTGCGCTCTGACCCTCCAGCAAAAAACCTGAAGAGTAACACGACAAGGCAATGATTCAAGAATGCAATATTTTATAAGGCAACATGCTGAAATGGAAATATTATCAATTACATAAAAAGCATAAATACCACAAACTAAAAACAAATTCTCATTTTCAGCTATGGAGAGTTTCAATTAAAATGAAATGCAATGCCATTAGTGGAGAAACACACTGCAGCTTATTCCAGCTGAATCTGATAATGCTGCAGAGAAGAACCAAGGTTGGTAAGCAGTGAATAAAGTAACCAGTACTGTGAGGATTGAAAGTGCAGATGGAAAGTCACATAGCACAGCATAGTTTAATTTGAAAAAAAAGAAGAAAAAAAGAAAAAGAAACCACTGAGGTGTTGACCTTACAAACTCAGTTAAAACTGTAAATTCAAAAAAGAGATTTTTTGCTTTTAACTTACAAGGTTGTAGCTACTATGATAAAGCAAATCTGAAAACACGACTTATGATTTATTGAAAATACCTGCCTTAATGCAATTTTGTCTCTGTTGACTTGTTTGCTCTATCCTAAGAACAGGATAGAGCAAACATTCTTACTCTACTCTTGTGGATTCAGATCCCAACAAGTGAGCCTCTGGTTAAATTGTTTCTTTCCTCATATTTTTCTACAACTGGGCCAATGTTAATGCAGATATCAATAAGATTACAGCAAGTGGCTTTTTTTTTCAGGTCAAGTCAAACATGACTGTTTACATTCTAAACACTACTACTAGTACTTTGTCATTTAGTAAAAGGAAAACAGAAAGGAACATCTCTTCATCAATTCCTAGTACATCCAGTACTTTCTTTGTTTGGGGCAAAGCTATAAGCCTTTAACAGAGAAGAGTGCAAAGAAATACTGCTTACCTTTGACCCTCCTCCTCATCACTCTCCTCTTCAGCCTCATGCATCAGGTCCCTGAAGGAAGTCACCCTGGGCTGCGAGCTGATATTAAAGAGATATAATGTAAGCCTTAACTGACGTATCAAAACCTAACTGATAATGAGAAGCAAGCCAGTTATTTAACTCCCATCATCAGATGTATACGAACTGAACTGCACACTACCTGGGTCCTGTAGACCGAGACACTGAGGAACCTCCCTCAGGTTGAGGGAGTGTCACTATGTCGTCATCATCAGCTCCATCTTCAAAAAAACTGGCGAGCGCGAGCTGACAGGAGGCAAAGTTCATACAGCAATGTTACAAAAGCAACCTGGCAAACCTGTGCTGGTCCCTCCCTAGAATGTCACCTAGAATATGTTTACATCAATGAAGGGCTTTAAAGGCTTAAATAAGTCATGGGCACAATGACTTAGGCATTCTTGATTTACAGTTGGATCATGACAAATCTAGCATCCACTAACTGTGATCACTTTAATTTTGATTAGCAAATACAACGCACTTCTCCATATAGAGGTCCAATTTGAGGTTCACTGTGTACATGTTACTGACAATTAATATTATTATTGACATTAAATATACTCAGTGGTCAATTGCAAGGTCTGGAGGCTGAATCTACAATTTGTTAGTAGTAATGATGTGCAAACCCTCAGAATAGATTGTGAAAAAGTGTGTACAATAGTCCTGACAAGCATATTTCAAAATAATAGAAAGTGAAAAGAGGTATTCTGAAAAGACTGTCGGATGTAAACATAGGGCCTTTGACAAACATTATACTGTAAATAATATAGGAACATAGAGGAAATATATATTAGGATCATGACAATAGGATCATATATAAAGTGAGCAAGTCGTTAGTTTCCTTTCTCACTGGAATGATTCGAGTAGCAAAGCAAACTATAATCGAAACAGAAACTGCATTACAATAGCTTTACACAATTGACTTAATCAAATTTGTGAATAAACTGTCATCTACATCAGGTTGTTCAAAAGACGTGCGCTCCAATCGGACAAATTATTTCACACCATTAAGATCCAATTGCAAGTGCACACACGGGACACAATTCCTTGTGTGCACAAATGTCTGCATAGATACATTACAAAAAAATACGATTCTTCTTCTAATCCAGCATCAGATGCTAAGGCTAATTAGCCCAGTTTCAAAGGACTCTTGTCAGACGTTAGCCACTGACTTATCGTGGGGCATAACATATAAATTAAGAGACAAAGACGTCGGTAACTTAGTAAAACAGCAGCATGTTTCGTTTGTGAGCTATTCATTGGCCTGGCTGATGTTGACAGGACGCAGTGAGGCCATTGCCAAACAGTGACTTGCACAAATTGCCGGCACAACCGCTAGCCAACGTTAGCCCAGTGAGCTAATGGTCCCCACACGTACATGTTCTTTCCGCTAACTTTCCATTGAAACAAAAAGATGGAAAACAACGCAACTTTTTGGTACAGCGTGGAGAAGACCGACCTGCAAATTCCAGCCCGCAGACTCCAGGAAGAACCTGGCTCTGTCCTCATCCACATCAGTAACGGCGACGAACTCCCTCACAGACTCTTCTTGGCTCGCCATTTTTACTTGCTCCTTCCGCGTCTTGTCCGCCTCCACCTGGGGAAACAAAGAACGGACATTATTGGTTCCTATGTAGCCTCAAACCAGATGCAATCCACCACGCCGACCTATAACAAATTAAAAATGCGTACTGGTTCTAATTGTTTTATTAATAAAAATGACAGTTGATCTTTTTGGTAAAGAACTTAAGGATTTTCTAAATTGTGACAACACCTTTCTGACACGGTTTATAGCAATGTTAGTTTTTACCAATAGAGGGCATCCTCATCTCAGGTTTTTTACAATAGAGCAACTGTTAGACTGTGTGTGGAATCGAGGACCTACAAACATTTACATTCTTGCATTACATTTTATTACACTTTAATATGATTATTATTTGTGTATTTTCTTTCTTATATCTTTGGCCTAGTTTTTTTTGCACTGTTGCCTCTCACCTCCTGGAAGTTGAACCACATCCCTGTTTTTTTCTTCTTCTGCGGCCTAAACCTTTGCATTTATTTTTGTGTAGAGCTGTACACTATTGGTTTGAGTAAGATCTTTATAATCACATGTTAATTCTCCAAAACCAAGTACTACTGTAAGTACTACATACTTGCTATAGTACTATAGCATAATTATAAAATTTTAAAGGTCAAAAACTTTTTCCATGATCAAAGACCATTTGACATGAAAGTTTTTTTTCTCTGTCTGTACAGTTCAAATGTGAAACCCAAGTTGTTGTCCTGTGAAGCACCAGCACATGGCTTCGCATGTAAACAACAAACTCGGCAAAATAAATATACACCACACCACATAGCTCAGGATTTTATAATATGAGCTTTCCCCTTTCAGTGTTTTAAGCTTCGGGGTCTGTGAGATGATTCAATACCACCCAAAACATGAGTAAGAGAGAGGAAGATGTGAAAGAGAATGATTAAAATGAGGTCTTATTAAATGTTGAAAGATGATTTAAAATGTGGGTGATGTAGCTCAGTATGCAGAGTGGATTTGTTTCAAACCAGAGGGACGTGGTACAAATTACAGGCTCTGAAGTGCTGATGTGAACATGTCCCTAAATCCTATAGCTACATAGAGTATGTTTCTGTTTAGCAACATTTTAAAAAACAAGAAAAAATTCAACTGATATTTTTAATCATAAAACCATTATAATAGCGGATAAAAGATTGAAATGGATCGAGGGAAAAGAATCAGCCCATGGGGTTGATCATAGCCTATGTTAAAGCCTATGTTAATGGAAATTTCCATTCAAATATTTTCATCCCAAATGTCCATTATAGTTTAGTGTATCAGCATTTTAATTGCTCGCTTTAGTCTGTGCTTAAAAAACAAAAAGGTTTCTCATGACATTCTTGAAATGTTTCTCATGTGTAAAGCTTCCTCAGTGTTCCATCCACACACCTGTGTCCATAACCGCGGTCATAGGTTGACAGCAGGGATTGTCCCCTGAGGAAAACCCAAAGACATGTATGCATTGATGTGGTATAGACGTATATATATGTGCCTTTTCTTCTTGTGACACTTCAAACTGAAGCTGGTAACATAACACAACCACTAGTGTATTGTTACAAGGCAGACAATGAACATTGACATGTGTGATTGTCTGAGTGAACGTACGATCAACTTCAAAAAGCACAGCACAGACCCCGAGATGGTCTCATTAGGCGGAACCATGTACCAAAAATAAACAGATTATTTGGAATGTTTCAAAATATGAATTATTATCTGGGTATGATGTTTGGCTGATACTGAAAATAGACTTTTTGATCATTAACATCAAGCTTTTACACTTAGGCCAGTTTTGTTTTGTTGTTAGCGGCTAAATGAGCTCATCTGACAAACTATGAAAAATGAAGCCCTGTGGAGCTGTTAGGGCAACACATACTTTTTATGCATCACACTTATGAATTAGGTTATTATGCAGAGTTGATCTTTTAAAATTTTAAATATACATACAAATATCTCTTTTTTTTAGCTGAAATGAATGTAAAAACTTAACAAACATTTACACAAAAACCAGGGCAGAGAGGCATGGCCTTTTAGAACACCTTTGTACAAATACTCCCTTTCAAAGATATGCGTACCTGAAGAGTGCACGAACCTTTAGCAACCACCCCGGCCTCATGAATGATGAGTGAAAGTACAACTCATAAATCCTGCATTGATTGCTTACATAAACACAGAGATCCAGGAACAGATTTCTGTTTCTAATCCCAACCCACACAAATTATGAAATTGTCTTGCTCTTCTTTTCTCCCTGGGGCAGTGGCACCATGTCGTAAACGGAACCACACCACCATTTATTATGACTCCGGTAAAAAGAGGCTCTAAACCTAAGCCAGTCATAACTGGTCCTTTCTTGAAAAAAAAAAAAAGAAAGAAAAAACAAGAGAGGTCAAACCTTTTAGTTCAGTATTGGTTGGATGTAGAATGTTGGACAATATAATATAAATTTGGCAGATCTGATATCTGCCGCCATCTAGTGGCATAACTGGAGTTACTGTAGATTAATTGTAATGCATCAAACAAAAGGATTGACGTCTTTACCATCCCTGGTATCAATGTTTGATGGGCCGGATTAGAAAGACCAGTGGGCCGCCGCTGGCCCGCGGGCCATAGTTTGCCCACATCTGCTCTAAGGCATCACAAAGATTCAGTAAAATACAGTAGAAAATCTACTTGTTGCTGAGTTCTCAAAACCAAAACATTTATTTTAGAACCTGGTTGAGGACATTTGGGACACCTTTGGACATGTATCTCTGGTGAAGTTGTGTCTATCAGAACAATTTACAACACAATATTTTATAACGTGACCCCTGCACGTGAGAGGTCAAGGCTGGTTTTGCAGAGTGGTTGTACTTTACGATGTAGTGTAACCTTCTTTGTTTCATCACATAAAACGACTTGTATTCACTGGGCACTCTGGTGTCTCTAAGGTTATTATGAGTAAATGGAGACTTCAGGTTCTTCAGAGACCACCAGGCTCCATCCGAAAAAACCCAGGTGAAGTCAGCTGCCCCAGGGTTGACTGTCACCGTGGGTCTTTGTCCTCGCCCATCAACAGCTTCACCACAATTACACACTGTCAAGTCCATTTTATTTTCTCAGGGTGACATAATACTCTAGGGAGACAACATACAGACGTCTTTAATGTCTTGAAGCTGTAAGAGGTGTTACGTATCAGTAAATCAGTATCTACAGGAAGTAATTCAGAATGTATTCATATGCCATCATGGACATACTATAGGTGTGAACCAATACTTCCGCAGAGCCTCGGAGCAAAAAATAGTCCGTCAAAGTTCAAAATATTGTTTTTCACTCCAAGTCCACCTTTGTCAAGGAGACACGTGCTGTTTATGATGGTTCTTATAAGCTTACACCAGGACAGAGGAGGAGAAAAGGTTCAGAGTAAAGACCTTATTTCAAACATTCTTATATTAAAGTCAATTTCTGACCCTTCTTAAATTTCTATTAGAAAAGCTGGAGTTTGGATTTTCTTCAATGTTTTTAGATTAAAGATGTCCGATAGTAACTTTTTGCTAATATTCAATATGGCGATATTGTCCAAACACTTAATATCAGATTCCAATATCGAGTGATACCGAAATATGCCTGGTAATATTTATTTATTTATCTGTACAAATAATTGTATTGAATTGCTGGCCATAGCATTCTGCATTCAATCCCCTGATTATAAAAATTGATTAATAAAATGGGCTACAATGCTGCCATCTAGTGTCTTTTACTTTCATATACAGCTGTTTTTCCCCAAACATCTCATAATTTGGACATTAGAATTCAGTAATCCTTTAAAAAAAAACAAATTACTGAATTCTCAGTTATAATTTCCCATTTGTCCTCAATCTCTTTCAAGCACGTTGTAGTTTGTCAGCCTTTCTTGTTGTTTGTTGCTATTCAGGTCCTCAATATGAAATGGAGGACCGTGATGATTATGAATAATGTGTCTGAACATAATTACTCTCCACCTCTGTGGGAATAACACCACACTGCTGTAGGCAAATATCTTCATATTCAATCATCTATTTCCCCTGGAGTAAAGCACGGTGGGTGGTTATCCAGGCAGTACCAGAGTTGTCTTCGCAATTTTGGGAGGAGGAAACCCTCAGTATCAACAGGAAAGAGGAAGAAACCCATTTGCTCCATGACCATTCCGTTGTTTATTTAGTCCTTTGGTCTGTTTATCCAGCATCTCAATAGGTGCTTCTCTGCACGTGCACACTCTCCACGACTGTCAGCGGAATCCTATAAAAGCTGTTCAGTTTTCCTCTCCGGTGACGATCACTCCAGAGAGAAGACGCTGACCTACATTTGACAAGACAACAAATCTTACTCAGTTGCATAGACAACTGCATATTGTGTCAGATTATATTGTATTGAGATCATCGTGTAGCAGCACAGGTGCCTCTAATATATACAGGCAATACAAGGCAGTGAAGAGGGGCAGTTAAAGAGGATCCAATCCATTCTGTCACCACCCTGGAAGGCAGCATAAATCTGGACACGGTCCACTCCTCCTCTGCCAGACAGAGATTTACTACACCCGGCTTCCTCACTTATTCTTTACTGTCTCCCCTTTTCCTTTATTGTCACACATTCACCACTTCTCCTCTCAGTTCCCTTTCCTTCCCATGGTTCCTTCTCTTCATCTGTGCATGTTTTCCTTTTATATTCCAATGCCACTAGGGGTTCAAGCAGCAGCCATTTCCTAATTGTGACCCAGACACACACTGACACAGCAGTGTGTGCAGGTTTTAATTAAAACCTCTCTGATTCACAGCTAACAGACGGGCTGCAAATGAAGGCAGGGGAATGAGGTAGAACCAAACAGAGAGAACCAAAAATCGTTGTTTCTGGGGCATATTCACAACAATTAGCAAACAAAGGTTTATCGTTATAGGTTAAAAATATCTACAGTTGGGACTGTGGCTCCCTTTTAATAGTTTTACATTTACATGTAGTTATTGCCTTGGCCCCATTTAATTATTGTGTGACCTAACATTAATATCATCATCGGTATTTTAGCCAACGCTTTGCTATATTCTAAATAACCACATAGCTCCTTGTACTTTTACTTATAGTTATTTTACCCATTTATTCATATTGCTAACATAAACTATTTGTGCTATACTTTCATCTTTCACTTACCTTATTGTTCTTATTTCTTTTTTTACATTTTCTTAATACAACTTTAGCTCTTTTTATTCATTTAAATGCAGTTTCTTCTCATTTGTTTCTAAAAGAAATTACTTGCCAGACGATTGACCTGAAATTACTACCTGCCTATTTTTTAGTACAGTATATCAGGATGGCTCATGATGGGTCCTAATAGCAACATTGAGAATACCACACCTAGTGGTTAGATTAAGATCTGATGATGAAAAATATTTTGAATATCCTACTCTGTTCTGTCAGTACCTCAGACCACTTCTTGTACTTTAGCCACAAATGATGACAACCACAGAGGCCAGGAAACACACACACACACACATGTAGAAATAGCAATAATATCTGTGAAAAGATATCTTGTTTACGTCGTGTTTAAATCGTGGCTTTTGGTGTCAGCAGCTGCCACCAAGAAAGAAACAAAGAGAGGGCAGTGAGGGCCACATGTGTCCTTTTAAAAAAAAGCAGCTAACGCTTAGCACACGGTCAATGAGCCTGTGTAGTCACCAGTGATATAAAACCTTCCGGAGTGGCGTGCTGCTCTTAATGACCACTAAACCTCAATCAGACACAGATAAAAAAAGAGCGTTTAAACAGGCATTAAACAGTCCTGCCTCTTTGTGTGTGTTTTATTACCACACCGCAGCAGTCACACTCCAGAAGCCCTTTCAAACACATTAGTGTCCTACGAGTTCACACACACACACACACACACACACACACGCACCCTCCCGACCCTTTTCCCACACACACACCCACAATACACTATTTGACATTCCACTAAATGCCTCCCAGTCAATGCCCCCCATGCTGTATTCCTGCCTTATGATTGGTGGTTCATCTGGCTGTGTTCAGTCATCTGTACCATGCCTGAGAGTGAACTGTCCTGAATGTCTGTTGACATTTTGCCATCTGCAGTGTGTGAGTGAACAGTATGAACAACGGTGCCAATGTGTATGGGTAGAGGATCGAGAGATATAATATACTTAAGTCAGTCAGGAGTGGCAGAAGAGTAGTCGAAGGAGGTGCAGGACATATTAGTATAATGGAAGGGTGAGGAGTGCAGTCAGAATGACAGATGGGTTTACTGGCTGGGTATGTGCAATCATTTGCATATCTTATATATCTTAAATTGCAAAACAAAGATTTCAAACCAGTTTCAAATTACTCATACAAGCGATAGTATCAAATACATATCCCCAGTTTCAAATTACTCATACAAGCGATGCATACGTAGCACAAAATGTTTTCCCAACAGTCTCAATAGACACTAGTAAAAAAAAAAAAAAAGACTGCCTATAGTTATAAACATCTTTGCAATGAGAAGAATTTAGTGGCCAACATCCTTGGCTTCTTTAGTCAACCACACATTTTCAGCAGCCACGTGGTGACACCTCTTTAGTGTGTTTTTATTGATTTCTTGCTCATTTACGACTGCTCTGACTCCGACACCGACTTGTCCATTTAGCGCACACACGGCACACGTGCTCTGAAGGATCTCTCACTCTCATGGTCTTTGATTTTCTGGTTCAGTCATCGGGCTTTAAAAAGGTCAGCACCTATAGGCGTGTGCTTATATAAGCCTCTGACATTTCAGTGCGACGGGACATGAACGATACAGAGGCAATGGAGAGAGCCGAGATGGAATGAAATGAGCTGGAAAGACAGAGTGATTTACAGATTTGCACAGACGCACAAATGTCCAAGAAGAAGTCAGACTAATAACAAAATCAATGAGACCTTCAGCTGCCGACCAACGGTCTACTGTGGGTCTGATGAGATGTGTTCCTTTAGAAACTATGGAATTCATTCATTCATTAATTATCCCTCATCTGCTTTTGTGAATTTTAAAAATGTCGTGTGCGGAATCAATTAAAAATTGCAGTGCGGAATCTGTGGAATCATGTTTATGTAGGCATGGCCCATATTGTGGGCTTCTTCTTCGTTACCATCTTTTAGGACATGCAAAAGTGACTGAGTATAAATATTGGATCACAACAGAATTTATTATATATTGAGTGTTGTGTTTATTAAGGTCAGACTTTTGTCTTGGTTGTATTGATTTCCTCTGACAGTTCAGTGTCAGAACATAGGAAATTGACAGTGGACTGCCGGAGAAACCTAGTTTCAAAAGGACAAAAAGTATTATCTACATTAGTCACAACAGTATCGGAGTGCAAACTAGGATTCTATAGAACTCTATATCCCACTTGAGATGGTAGGTGGGCTGCTGGGCCCCCTGTCACTTTCGTCAGGTTGATGTTGTTGTGATTTAGCACACAATTTATATGGTGCCCCGTGAAATGACTGACCTTGTCAATCCACTTGATTAGATTGGCTTCTCAGCTGTTTGATGTGGTTGACATCATTAAACTGGGTGATGTTAATTTAGTCAGCAGGAGGCTGGGGGCATACATTCAATCTGGCGCTAACTGATGGGGGGCAGCTGTTCTGTTGAAGCTGGAAGGACTGTGGGTTGATGGTCTAAATCAGTGGTGCCCAACCTTTTTGTACCAAGGACCGGTCGGCTGGTATCAGCCGTTACTGCAGACCAGTAATACCATGCCATCAATGAAGGATCATTAAATTTTCAATTTTAGATTTTATTCTGTTAGTATCAGAGTCTGAATGACCGATTGTTTTGAAACATTGCCAGATTATCTTTGAATGAAATAAGTCAAGAAATATGACTGGATTCTTTTGGAATGGAGTAGGTTATTTAGCACTGAAGTACATTTTTTCCCACTTTTGTCCTACTGCAGCCCGTACCAAATGACCTACAGACTGGCACCGGTCCCCGGACCAGGGGTTGAGTACCCCTGGTCTAGATGGTAAACTCTTGAAGGTTAAGTTACAGCTAACAATCTTCAAAGGCTCTGATGTATTAAAATAAAGTCACAACACTTTTCACAAATTTAAATAATAGTAAAATACATTAAATAAAAATTTTAAAAGAGAATAAGACTGAGATATAATGGTGGAATCATGGTGGAATCATGGAAAAAATTAGTTGTTCTAATCCTGTACTTAATTAATAATCTGTCTAAAAAAATATGCCTGACAGCTATAATTCAACTGGATTAAAGAGTAGGAAAGTGGAGCTTCATTTTGATGTAACGAGGTAGACCGTAAAGTTCCATTTTCCTAAATGTGTTCTTCTCAGAGGATGTTCCAGCCTTTGCATTTGGAACGCTTGTGCGCCTTTGATGGGAAAAAAAACGTACCTCCCTCTGTTAGAATGATCAGGACTGTCTTCATCTGGAGATTGTTTTTAGGTCCAAACCTGTGGCCATAAAAACTTCAGTGAACTTCATTCAGACCATAATAATAATGTGAAAGCAAATCATATTGAGAAAGAGGAGGAACCCATGGGACCTGTCCTTCTATGAGTGGCTCATGTTATTGGCAGAGGTGTGGCATTAAATGAAAGAATATCTCTGAGCTCTGAGGACCAGACTGGAAACTGAAAACTAGTTAAAGTTCAGGTTTTCTTTTTTATCTCTGTCGCAGGGTTTGCAGCTTCTACCAACTGCATTTTGTGACCGAAAATTCAGCAAAGCAGATCAAGAAAACCTCTTTTTGTATACAGGGTGCTGGTAATCTGACCAAATATTCGAAAGGCCAACATTCTGCAAGAAAGTCTGCAGAGCATGACTCACCAAAGGAGTTGGAGTAATTCAACTTCATTACATGACATTGTTAGGAAAAACAGTGTTGTCCCAGAACTGGAGCTGTGCTGGTCTCTGTCTGTTGTTGTGAACCTACAAATGACCTCCTTTTTCCACTTTTGCAAGAAAAGTAGCAATTATCTGTCGGTAATGGAAATGAAGCTGCTGCTTCGCTCCTGTTCTTTTTCAACAAAACCACAACAGGGTTGACCTTTTGCACCTAAAATCCAAATAGCACCAGATTTTCTGCTTCACCTCACCATGAAACAGCTTTTCTGAAACCCGAAAGACTGAAACCAGAGTGGTCGCGAAAACCCATGCACAAATTTCCACACACACATTTGTTAAACATGCTTATATAACTTTGCAAATGAGCCCCATATGAGTGTGTGTGCGTCACTGCACTCAAGTACGTAAACAAACAGCCATACACCTCTGCTGACCTGCTCTTTAAACAGCGTCTCAGCTCCTCTCTGCCAGTCTGTCTCTTATTATAAATGACAGCCCATCCCTGAAGTTCATTTCACTGATGTAAATGTGGCCCTTGTTGACTCACAGCTGTAGGCATTAGGTCAGAAAATTTGGAGGGAGGGTTCGTAGCAGCAGCAGCAACACAACGAGGTACTGTAAGAGAAAGGAGAGGTTGTTCATCTGAGCCAGCTCTGAGCTGCAGAGCCTCAACAGATGTCTGAAAGTTAATCGAAGAAAGTGTTTTATCTCCCTGACGTCATCGGTTCAGTCTGAGGACCCACTGCTGCATGAATGACATCATCACATCAGCGCTAACACAAGCAGACCATGGTGACATCAGGAAACCAGGTGGAATTGTGTTGACCTTTGCACTCTTTTTGCCCTTTGGGTTGACCTGTAAGAATTTATAGAGTGGTTTTCATGTATATGTTTGCTAAGTTGTTATTGGCTAAGTTTTTTTTAGCATATTTTTTGGATATAATTATATTATTATATGGCTATATTTCAATGACAAGCTCGAACAATTGTGAAAGTCTTCCAAGAGTGAAATCATTAGTTTATATTATTTTGGCTAACCTTTAGCTTAAGGAGCTAACCTTAAGCTAAAGCTATTTTATGTTCAAAAATTTCTTGACAACCTTCTGAACATACGTAGGAATATTTTCTTTGCATTTAAATGCTGAGTGGGGGCTGACAATTTGATCGTCTCAGCCTTGAGGTAAAGACGATCCCCGAACAATAAATTCAAATAATGGGAAAACGTCATAACCAATCAGGTCAAATCTACAGTGAAACAGCATTATTTCAGCCTTTCATCCCTATATTCATAACATCTCAGACAATAACAGAGGAAACTGATCCAAAGTTCCAGACACTCGGTGTCTGTCACAGAATCAGAGAGAGAGAGAGAGAGAGAGAGAGAGAGAGAGAAAGAGAGAGAGAGAGAGAGAGAGATACCCAGGTCTGTGAGTGGAGATAACAGCTAGACACTGGCACAGACCTAATTACACATAAAAGGGATCTTTAGAGGCTGGGTCCAGATTCTCTGTCCCTGGAGGCCCTCCATCGTCTCTCTCCCCGTTCCCCTTTCACACACATAAACACAAGGCAGCCAAACCTTATCGTTGTCTCTGCCACACACACACACACACACACACACACACACATCTCTTGTCTCATTCTCCTTCTTATTGATTCTCACAAAGACCAAACAGGTCCTTGGATCTTGTGGGTGTAGTTACAGCGATATCTGTGAATGTTTTCCTTCATGAGCACTAGCTTAATCCTTATCATTTAGCTTGACTATATATGAATATATTTTTTAACTCTTGTGCTCACATACACGTTTGCACAGCTAATTATCTATTCAAGGAACAGGTCAGGGTTTCCAAACTGTTATTGAGGAGGTGAGATTTAGTTCTGTAAAAATACCTCACTCAAACAGTATGTCCAGTGAAGTACTATGTGGAGTTTTATACAGTGTACTGCCATTTAGTGCGTAACAAATGCTTTGTTTAATATGCAATATGAATAATTAAACATTTCTTCAAAAAGAAATCAGCGTGCTTAAGCATTTTATTTTAAACAGTTAAGGAACAATTAGACTAGTTTTCTGCCTTTTATTTAGTTTGTTCAGTTTTTGTTTTTAACTTAACACATATCAGAGTGATGTACTGTATTTGCTGCTTTTTTAGAAGCGAGTCTCAAAATATGTCAGAAAGGAAGTCAGAAATACAAAATGAGAATTTACAAAAAAATAGGTTAAATGTTGGCTATATATAAGAATAAAGAAAATCTCTAAGATAAATAAACATTTGGCTCAGAATTTTTATATGAAACCGAAAAAACTAAGACATTAGCAAAGTGACTGTTGTAAACTGTATGTAAAATTAGTTTAATATTCACCAAAATAGTCCAACTTGGTCATAAGGTAACAGAAAATCTGTCTAAAACAGCCTAATATTTACAGTTCGCTAAAACTGACCAAAGGCTAAAAACATTTTAGGCCAAAAATAGCAAAAAATTAGTGACTATATATAAAAGTTTCGGGAAAAGGCTAGAATATATAACAACACAATGGTCGTATGGCTATCGGGAAAAATAAAACATTACCCAAAACAATCATCTAAACAAATGTATTTGAATTGTTTACTGTCCATGAAAATATAGATTTTTCCAAAGAAGTTCTGTATCAGAAAAGACGTCATCTTCAAATCCTGGTACCTTGTGAGTTTGTTTTAGATTTTGTAATTTAGCGAACAACCAAGGCAGGAGTGGTTTCCTCTCTTTTCTCCCACACATCTCTTATCAGACAGGAAGTAGAGGAGAGAGACTTCCTCTCCCAAATACCCCCGGGGTAGTGCAGTGGTGCCAATGTAAAGAGAGGTCCGACTGTTTATTAAATATTCAGCGGACAGATCCAGGAGCTCAACCATGCACACCATTAATCTTTAATTTAAGGGCCTCAACCAGCATTCCAGTGCATCACAGCCGTGTCAGCGATGCTGCTCGCCACCTTTAACACACTCTAACATTCAACACAAAGAGCAACTGTCAGTGTGACATCAGTGCTGACTGTACAGACAGGCTGACTGTTGAAAAGAAGAAGTGAGGGAAGAACAGGGAAGTATCTTTACGTGTTTCTGGAAAAAAAAACAGGGAAGTTCAAATTGTTTTCAAACACTGTTTACACAAGAGCTGCAGCTGTTGGCCTTTGCACAAGCAAAAACTAAATACAAACATCAGCAAGTGTCCTCTACCATAGAGCACTGGGCTTCACTTCACAACAACAGTTGCTTTTATTTTCCTACGGTATGACTTTTGCAGAGAATGAACCTGATACATGAACCTTGAAAATAGACAAAACAAGACATAAATCATCGGCCTACAGAGATAAAGATGTCAGAACCCAAGGATGTTACAGAAATACTCAGCTCTGCGGAGTTATCTCCACTTAGCCCCGGCAGAAAGACATCAGAAATCCTAAAGAAAATGTGCAATTATAACACCATTACTTTTTGGATTAGTAAGTAAAAAAGATTCAGTCTGATGTTAATCGGTTAAGTCAAAAACAACTAGACTCATGCTTCCCTTCTTGGCTTATTGTTTTGATACAAACTGTAAATATAAGTACAGCAGAAGAATGTGGTGATTTAAAAATAAAAAACTTCTAAAACCTATATACATAATATTGTAGAATGTAGAAAGTTTGTCTCTGGCTCACAGTGAGCAGTACTTACACTGACCACAACCTTGGAGCTCAGGGCTATATATATAAAAAAAAAAAATCAAACCATGTTTGTATCAAAATAATTGAATCTAGAAACCAAATGTACTGACTCACAGTCTTCTTCTAAGGTTCTTTCCAACCTTAAACATTTTAATGTGTGGTAAACATGTTTAGATATAGCTAGCTGGTGTTAGCTAATGTATAGTTAGTTCAGCTATAGTTCAGCTGGTACACATAATAGCCCAATGCAGGTAAACAAGGAAAAAAGATAACTACACATTAGCCGTTAGCATAGCAACATGCTGCAGGTTTGGCAGAAGAAGATATATGGAAGTTAACAGCAAAATAGAAAAAAAGTTTGTCAAAACATAGGTAAAACAACGATAACAACAGGTCAGTGCTTCTTTTGGATATGAAAATTAAAAAATATATATAATATAAATAGACAATGGCTGAGGTGGAATCTAATCACTTCTGATGGGAAGCTAAGTGCTTAATTTTACATGAAGTCTGAGTGCATTCCTTAAGTGCTCCTTAAGTTCCTGGATCAGAACTAGTACCTGGCCTTACTGACGTAGGAAGAGGAGGACAGAGGAAGCAGAGAGGACGAGGCCGTGCAGTGAGCAGCAGGTGACAATGTGACACAGTGGACTAATAACAACAACAGCAGCAGATATTAGAAGCTGGGCGGCAACAGAAACCAACGCTGTGCCATATTAACTCTGTCTGCATCAGTCGCCAGGAGAGGAACAACAAAACAACGCTAACACGTCTCCATCAAACCCCTGTCTTTACACACACACGGAAAGTCGCAGAACACACATACACCTGCAGACGCACACACACACGTACACACACTCTCTCCTCAGTGAAATTCCACACTAGGTCTCTGTTCTGTTTCAGGTTACACTGTGCTACGTGAACAGCAGCCTTAGCCTCACTGAGAGAATCTGCCTCAGATGAAACAAGAGCATGATGAGAATGTCGTCCACAATGTCAAGTCTAACCCAGTGGTTCACAAAGTGGGGGGGCAGAGCCCGTGGGGTGAAGAGAGAGGTTGGTGTTTTTTTTTCTTGTTAGTCCAATGAGAATATCAGTTTTTTTGTGTATTAAAAACCAAAACTGTATATACCATGAATGAAACCATACAGTTGAAAACTACCTCTTTATCAACTCTTTATTAATGTAATATTAATGTTTAAATAAACTACAGCGTAATTAAGTATAAATGTGCATAAACATTTAAGGTGGACTTCGAGGGTTTCAATCCCTAGTGTGAGGTCTTTAATATTTGAATGTAATTTCACCTTTATTATTAATGATCCAATTTAGAGGAACATTAATAAAGCACAACAGAAGCAGTTCATAAAGCAAAGTGAAGTCAATCAGGTTTGACACAACACAAAGAGGTTTCACCTTTTTATTTCATTTATGTGGAGAAAATATGCAAATAATACTAGGAATACTAGTACTGTTACAACTAAGGCTACTACTACTGATAGTACAACTACTACTACTACTAATAATAATATGGGTTTGACCTTTGTTAAAAGTGTTAGATAGCAACAGAAATGACACGGACTTCGACCAAAGGATTTATTACTATTTATTATTTATTACTTGAAAGCAACAGATCCAGGTTGAGGTTTTGTAAAATGAAGATCAGAATGAATCGTCATCTCAGAAAGGACTCAGATCTACTGATTCCTGCACTTCAAACACTTCCTAAATTTGTCAGCACCTCACAGCCAAACTATTGTCATCTCCTAAATCTATTTGAACCCTGGGGTGATTTCAGCCTAATGTGGACAATTTCAGGCAGGCAAAAATATTTCCTGGAAGTGCTGACGGTTGAACACAATCCAATGTGAATCAAGCCTCACATATTGATCTTTTCAAGGTTGTTTTTTAAAAAAAATAATCTTCTAACCTTAGACAAGGGTTGTTCTGGAAATATGCACCAGAGTAAAATGTTAGGAAATGATTAACTAATGAGTCACAGAGTCGGAGTTTCGCTGTGTGGAAATGCGAGTATTAGTCAATTGATGGGTTTTAAAGAATGACGTGTTTTGTATCTGGATCCGGTTCTGGACTATGGAGACTCTTGATAGAGGACCTAAGAACCCCCCAGAGATAACCTCAATTCTATATTTGTAATGTTTATTGTTTTACAGTCAGTTCTTATTTTTAGAATATTAGAATGATGTCTTTATAGCAAGTAGATTTCTGGTTCGATTCCCGCAGTTGATTGGACACTCTAAATTGACCATTGGCGTGAATATAAGTGTGAATGCTCATTTGTGGCCCATTGATCGACCGGCCACTCGCTCGTTGACAGCAGGGGCATTGACTCCATTAGTGGTAGGCGATGATTCTATGTTTTGGTCACGCTGTTAACTGAGTGAAGTGGGGGTTTTTTCTCTGAAAAATGTTGCCGTTTTTACAGACGAAAAGATCACATAGTCTGACCTCAGCACCAGAGGTCAGGATTAACAGCCCACAGGTCGTGTCACGTGTAAGAGGATTGATCTGGTGTCCAGTGGTCTGTGTGGGAAACAGACAGATGAGCAGCCAGGCAGCTGTAGGTCTGGAGTCAACAATCCTTTATCATAATCTGCTCTCATCAACACGGAAACCACGCGTTCTTTTACTGTCAGTCTGAGCCATCCACCCCTCTCTCCCTCTTTAACCCTGCCCACCGCCCCACCCTCGCTGCCACCGTTTTCTCCCCCCTCCTCTCATTCACTCGCTCACACCCAGCGTTCAGTAATGAGAGAGTTTAATGAAATCATTGCTGCTGTCACCCTCTAACCTCCGACTACCCCAGTTTCTCTCCCGGTAATGAGGGAAATTGTAGGTCATCAGGACAGTGTGAGCTGAAACGGGATTTGACCGTACTCCACCACCTCCGCCTCCTGCCCCTCCAATTTACTGCACGTGCTGAACACAAACCTGCACCTTTGTCCCCAGGCTGGCCCTTCATCATCATTTCACCATTTTACTCTTCAGCTTTGCCTTTCTTTTATCCAAAGGTGAATTGAAGAAGGGTTTCCTAAATCTTGTTTGCAGGGGTTTATAATGTATGTATGTTATTTATTTATTTCGTATGATTTTGTTATTATGGTTGGATGGAAGGATGGAAGAATAGATAGATAGATAGATAGATGGATGGATGGATGTCCTCATAATATAACCATACAAAGAAAAGTGTAGAGGTGAAGGTAAAATATCTGTGCTACGTGGTGATTGAAAAGCAACATTTAGATCAACTGTTTTTACATTGATGTTAAAGCGTCCAAGTTAAAAACATGACTCATTGCATAGATCTCGCATTTCAACTCATTAACCCATTGTCAAACCATGTTGGTGTAGTTAGGTCGTCTTTCTCTTGTTTTGTTAAAATTTAGTCAAAAAGTGTTTTCACCTCTTGTTCGCTACTGAAGCAACTCTGTCTTTCTGGTACCATTACCCAATCTCTGCCTCTTGCAAGTGTTTTCAAAGACTACATCTACCCCCTACCTTGGGTCCAGTTTTAAATTTAGTCTAGTCTGAGTCTAAGTCTACCAAACCAAAAAAAAAAACCTTCAATTTTCAGTTTCTACCCAGAGGATAAAGAAAGAAGGCTTTCAAGACATTGTTTCCTCTCGAAACCTAAGTCATAGAAAGTTCATGTTCACAACGTGGAAGCTGTCTAATCTATACCTACTGAAAAACCCTGATCAGTGTCAATTTTCTGTTTTAAACAATGTCCCAGTTACAAAAAAAAAGCCCAGAGGCTGACATAGAAAATCAATATAATGACCAACAATGGTGTTTTCAAAATACAATAGCAATTTAATTAAACAAACAATGGAAGATTTTACAAACCAAATGTAAAAAAAATGAAAAAATGAAAAAAAGACATCAGCTAATTATAAAAATTCACTAGTAAGAAGTAATCTAATAAAAAAGATAAATAACTGTAATCTTTTCAAGTTAACTACAATCACATATGTGATCATTCAAATTCCATTTTTTTTTTCATTTTGGTGTTTTACTACACTTCCCTGAACCAAAATACATTCACATCGCATACAGAACTATTTTAGCATTTTTAGAGTAAATGTTGTGTCTCACTGAAGCACTCATTCCAGATGGCCCAGCATTGATGGCCCAGATTCAACACATATGACACCTCGATTTGGCCCACATATGGCGTGGAATAATGTCACTTGGGCAGTTTGTTCCTTTTGCCCAATCTAGGCCACAGGCTGGCCACAGCATTGCCACGTCAGCTGAAATCAGTGTTTAAAAAAACAGAAGCGGTCCAGTTATGGCATTTCCTGCAGCGTAAATTGATCAAACATTTTTGGCCTATGAGAAAATAAAGCTACTTCCTTCCTTTATCAGTTGGTGTAGGACTTGTAGAGTTGTTCATAATGAAGACTGTTATAAAACATGATCCCTTTTAGAGGAAAACGCGTGGTAAATCATGTCAGCAACGTTGCATATGAGCAGACATATCCAAGGGGATTGGAAGAGACTAGGGATGGCTTGATTTGATAGGATCGAAAGGATCAGTATCGGTCCGATGTTGGTCAAATTTCAGGATCAAACATTGAAAAAAAAAACAACTATAGCCCATCAGATCTGATACCTGAGTCCAAATGCTCAACTTGACTTTGCGCGACATCCTGTAAACAGGGACACTATCACGACAGCAATGGCAGCCTACGACACGATGGAGGAGAAAAAAAGGCATCGGATTAATATTGTATCGGAAGATACTCTAAGTTACAGTACCGTCTGTACAAGAGACGTCAATGCCAGGAAAAAAGTCAAATAAATCTGAAGTCCTAACAAACCCTTCTAGGATCACAGTTGAATCATGTACAACAAATGTTCTACTTCTAATGCCATACATTACTTCAAACCTCGTTAGAAGCACACACGCTTTTAATTCGTTTCTTCTCCTTTACAGAGAAATAACATTGATTTAATTGAGAGCAGTCAGTTTTGCAGATGACGGCTACGACAAAAAAGATAAACATTTTCCGACCAGTTTTATTTTAGCTCCCTCCCAGGGTTTCATCTCCACGCTTACCTGTCCTGATTCTTTCACTATTCACATGTGACGAACTTAAACCAAACCCACGCACATCATTCTCCAAATCCTACCTCTCCTCTTCCTCCTGCTCTTCTGCCTCACCCTCCTCCTGTTGCCTTGTTCCTCACGTTACGCATGAACTCACAGATTCTCTGCATGGTTTTTTTTCCCCGCGCATTGTTCAAGAATTTCCATTTTCCATTTACGAAAAACCGGCTGGTTTCTTTGTTTGTTTTTTGCCATGGAGCACTCATGTTTCCATTTTCTGTAATAAAAGAGCAATTTGGTTTTTCCTACATGCAGAATGGTGTACGTTTTCTGTCTTTTTCTCAGCCACAGGCAGCATTAACACTGCACTGTGGCGACTCCTGTTTCACTTTTTTCACCTCGATTAATCAACCTTTCTTTGTTCGGATGTTCAGACAAATTATTTACATTTTCATTTTATCTCGTATTATGTTTGTAAGTAAGTAAGTTTGTAAATAATGATCAATTTTCTGAGGCTAAACGTAGCACGCTAGCTGCACTGACCTTGCTGCGATAAGGATAATGTCATTTTCATCGTCTTTTAAGTATTGCAGGTCACAAACCTATATCATGTGTTCTTACTGTTTTTAGACTGTCGATTATTTAGTCTACACTTTTATGTACATCTTGTCTACATACTCCTGTGCATACCTTGATTTTCTTGTCATGCTAAGGCTCTGTTATTATGGTCTGCCAATGAACACAGAATAGACTTTATATATAAGCCTTGAAGTCTGTGTGTAAACATTAGAGACTGACGAAAAAAAGAAAAGCTCACATATACTACCGTAATTTCCAGTCTATAATATATAAAAGAGTGGGAATGGGAAAAATAGAAAGAAAGATCACACTAAGCCCAAAAAGTGGTAAAACTGTACTGGTGGTAAATGGACCACTGGGAGGAAAGTGACCCACAAACTGGGAGAGCGGGTCCGACAGTTTCCAAACACAACAACATCTAAGATCTTAGTCCAGAACCCTCACATTCTAAGGCCTGCAGTAGAGGAATCTGATCTGAAGCAGGGACACAGACGCAACAACCACCGAGTTTTAGTCTGTTCATGTTCCGAACCCGAGCTAAACAGCTACTCTATAGTGTAACATCTGCTATAAGGTCTGGTAGCTTCCCTGTTTCAGAAATCTTTTCTGCTGATTTCTATGCCTGTAGTCTATGTGGGGGTGGGAGACCACACTAATGTGGTCCACACTGGTCCCCTCAGCAGTATGTCCCACATCAAAACCACATGCATTTACGTGGTTAATGAGCCAGAATCTAAACCAATCAGCTCTTGTTTTGATCTGGAATTTGATGAAATATTCCCAGGAGGCAGAGAGTGAGAGGACGGAGGGGGGTCTACAAACACGACTTGAACTAAACAACATGACAGAACAAACAAAAACAACACATGGATTGTACATGATCTTTCATCCAGAACAAAAGTTTAATTTGACATGCAGATGATAATAATAATGAATAAATAAAACAAACAAACAAACAAAAAAGACAGAAACCTATTCAAAAAACCATTGACAGTGTCACAGATCAAGGGTGTTTTTTGGACAAATAAAATGTTTTTGTCAAGGTATTACTACGATGTATCACACTCTCTGCACTCCTAAAGCAATTATGTCACTTTATAGATTGCCCCTATACATTTTTGTCCCATTTTTCCCAATAACATTTATTTGTTGGAGTCTTAAACACACCAAGATCTAATGACATTTGTATAAATCTGAATTTTGAAAATGTTTTTGATGCAACTAATTCTGTTGTCCTCAGACGTAGGGGTGGTTGCTCAGTCACCCAAAAGTCATCCACAAAAGTAATTGGCCAATGAGATCATCATGTGATTGGTAGACATAGACACAATGTCAGCTTTTTTTCCCCTCTTGTGATAAATCCTGACTATTGCTCACTCCACATGCTCAAATTTCACTACTGTTGATTTCAGGCCTTTAAACCTTACATCCTATTGAATTTTAACACAGTGAATTCAAATCCAGGTCTAAACGCCTTCTGTGCTCCACTGCCCCAGCACCACATAGTAGTGTGCATGTAGCATTTTGTCACGATGTAAAAATGCAAAATTAAATTAGGGAAAAGTTTTTGGGAGAATCCT
This sequence comes from Cynoglossus semilaevis, assembly GCF_000523025.1. Classification (NCBI taxonomy): domain Eukaryota; kingdom Metazoa; phylum Chordata; class Actinopteri; order Pleuronectiformes; family Cynoglossidae; genus Cynoglossus; species Cynoglossus semilaevis. Next base: position 4,875,433 of record NC_024316.1, on the reverse strand, counting down.
GATTTCTACAACATACAGAGCCAAATCCAAGGGAAGTCAGAGTGACAGTTAAGATCTTGACATTTAGATAAAAAAAACAACAACAATGTCTAACTCAGTCTAACTCAGACTATATTTATCACCACCAACAGTGAAAAGCAGCAGCAGCTGTAGTTTCTCACTGTTGGCCTGATCTCAAAAATCCACTTCTATAATTCATATACCCATGCATTCATGCACGTACCCACCCATGCATGTGTCACTACACACATGCGTACACACACACACACACACAGATGCTTCTAGCTGAACTGCTTACAGATTCTTTATAGGCAAATCAAATTCATATTTCATGACTGAGCCTGAATGGGAAACTACTGCTGAATCAATGGCCTTTGGGATCCATCCCATAATGTTCATTTGCAAGATGAAGAAAACCATTAGTGTTACACAGACTAGTGAAACACACAGACTGATAGAAACTGTCTTACACTCACTGATATCTGTACAAACAGGAAGATTGAGTGGAACTGTGGTACTTTGAAGAGAGTGTTGAATTTAATGTGGATTTTTCTTATTGTTTCTTAAACTATAGATGACAACCATAGCCAGAACTGATCAACTAGAAGACTGTATAGATCAGGGGTCCCCAACCCCTGGTCCGCGGACCAGTACCAGTTCATAGGTCATTTGGTACTGGGTCGCAGTGGGACACAGTGAAAAAAATTTACTTAATCTTTACTAATTTACTTCATTCAAAGAAAAATCAAGAAAATCCAACATATCCATTTACTTTATTTTATAGGATAATCTGGCAATATTTTTAAATAATAGGTCATTCAGACTCTGATGCAAACAGAATAGAATCGAAAAGATGTTTTATTTTTAAAAAATGTAATATAACTGATTATTATTGATTCAACAATAATATACAAATATTGTTAGATACTCAGGTTAAGAAACTCTGGTGCATGGACTTTAACAAATGCTTTTTAAGCTCCAGCGGGCCACACAAAACAGCTTAGCGGGCCGCATTTGGGCCCCGGGCCTAGAGTTTGACATATGTGAACTAAAGGTATCTGGGTCTAATTGTCCTCAGAGAAATGCGTTTGTTAATTAATCATATTTAACCAAAGTCTCCTGACATTTAAGTCCAAGGTAAAACCATCCTTTCCTCCATTAACTGTGCTCTTTCCATCACCTCTGCCTCACTTTAACACAACTCGCCTGAAAAACTGCCTCTTGCGCAAACAAACCCTCTTTCTAAACATATTTAGAAACCTCTCCCCAGACTGCACATCAAACCAGCCAGCAGCCATGAGTCATTTCATTTGAATAATGCACTATTTTAACTCACTGTACACTCACGGCTCAGAAACTTTTCTTTCCTGCCTCGCTAAATTCCCTGGCTCAGGCTGCGGCGACCTAGTTTGCAGCTCTCGCTCACGGGCCACAGAGAGATGGTTGCTTTTGAAGATGCGTCGAGCGGCGCAGCATGACGAGCCCATTAGGCAGCGGCAGGAACAGAAATCACTCAATTACCAACTAGCAAGTGTGTAGAAAAAAAAGCAATGTGCACTATTTAACTAACCATATTGGTTTTCATACACACTTTGTAACTGTTTCTTTTTTTTTCTTCAAATGATTTGGAATTTCATCCTCTGTGCATGTCATGCTTTAGTGCAGCAGATGTAACTCTGATGAATCTGCCAACACACAAAGACAATGTTAAGCCTCGCCTACACACGGACACACACAAATCCCCCTGTACGACAATAGTGAAATATTAATCCTCCGCTCCAGTAGGAAATCAAAAAAAGGTTTTTTCTTTTCTGTTTTTGTCACATTTTGACCACTCTATTTGTTATCTCCCCCTTCAGTATGGTGTGAGAACTGTAACCTAAAATGACACCAAGTTATCTGTGAACATTCTGAACCTAATCAGTGTGAGTAAATTGGGCGTTAAATAGCTATGATATGTTTAAAGCTAAAATGAAGTTAACCCTATAAATCATTGTTTCCCAAAAACTGGGTTGCGACCTTTTACATTTTGGACCCCACAAAAAAAGTTTGGGAAACACTGCTATAAATCCATTCGTTACATATTTTCTACACAAAATTCTGGGAGAAAAACTGCCACAAAGTGTTCAACGCTTTCAAAATATATCTCCTAAACAAGATATCTCATGAACAAAACTATGTGGAAAATTTGTAATAATCATAAACATCTCAGTTCCAAAAATTTTAAAGGTTTCACAGGGTTAAAAAAATGACTTTGTTTTTCTTTTAAAAGCATTGAGAATGATTTTATATTCAGTTATTTTTGATATACACACTCACATTAAGGATATCAGCGGAACATGTGAGTAACCTAGTTTGTGGATTTTATTCGACAGAGTCACTACGACACACGGTGAGAATGTGAACCATGCTCCAGGTCAAACAGTGTTTCGGCCACAATAACATTTATTATCATCATCTCTGTGCGTCACATGCTACAGAAGCCGTAACACCACGGGACTGTTGTTTCTATCCACATCATTAGATATGCACGTGCATCTGAGATGAGGCACGATGAAGGCGTGCAAGAAAAAAAAATAGGCCAGTGAGTGTGTGTATTCGCGTGCACGTCGATACTACAGAAACAAAGGCGACTGAGAAGTGACGGTGCAGCTCATTGTGCAGCTGATAATAAGCAGAGCAGCTTCACGAAGCCAGTTTCACGGACGTTAACTTGGTGAGTTGACTGAGTTCTAACACTCTGAATCTTCTCGTCGATGAAAGTCAGAGGGGGTTGGAGAGAAAAAAGAAGAAAAATGACCTAAAAACCAGCAATAAATATTTGTGGGTAAAGCCACAGCGTGCATTATTTACATTGACTGTGTCAGAGAGTTTCAGCCTCTGCGCTGTTTGAAGTCAGAGGAAAAGATTTGGGTTAAATTCATCAGAGATTCTGGTCAATTCTGTTGGTGCTTCTGTCCTCTGGAGGTTTTCTGGAGTCACTTTTGTTTCACAGCAGGGAACCGCCATGGTCTAATTTAACTTAAACTGTAAAAAGCATCCTGGCTCTGAGCTCTCCTGTGGGAAGTGAAGCCAACATCAACACTGTTTGAGCTTCACTGCCTCCATGCAGGAAAAAAGGCCTAATGTTAATATTTCATCAGGATAAAACACACGTTCTACTGTTACCATTAACAGTAACACACACACACACACACACACACACACACACACACACACACTCATCTTCATAGAGGAACATCCTCTGCTATATGAATATGAATATACAACATATATAATATATGAATATGATATTCAGGCATAGGCAAACTACGGCCCGGGGTCTGGATGCGGCCCGTTCTGCTCTTTAATCCGGCCCGCTGAACTTGTCTAAATGATGTTATTGATTTCTATCACACCCAAATTTTAGGACCCAATGTGGCCCGGGAGTCAAAAAGTTAATTTAAATACTTAAATCTTAATTTTAAAACTTAAATAATAATAATAGTAACACAATGCAGTCAGATAGACAAGCTGCAGCTCATATTCTTGACACAACACATGTCCAACACAGGCCCAAGCACATGATTAGCTCAACTTACAAATAGCAGCTGCTCATTAATAGAATTTATATTAGAGACAACACATATGACGGGTTGACTGGCCTGGGGTGCAATCTTAAAGCAGAGCTGAGCAGAATGTCCTGGAAAACGTTGGCCATTGAGGACAATGGGGCCACATCGGTTGTCTGTTTGGCCTCTGACTTACTTGTTATTCAGTAAAAGTCAGATTTGGCAGTTTTCTTCTCTCTCGTATAATTGGCTCAAACCACCTGCCTCGTAATCTGCTCTGAATTAAATACTTTCCCACTGTTTGAACGACAGCTGCTCATGACAGCATTACTGTAGCCCCGAGTGCCAGCTGTAGTCCAACGGTTCAGTCTAGCAGAGAGACAACTGGTTAACACACACACACACACTCATCTCACACACAAGCGTGCATTCTCTATGCACACGAGGGCCTCCGTGACCAATCGTCATAACGACTGCTGCTGCAAACTAACACGTGAGGAGGCACAAAATAACTCTGCTGAGGAGTCAGTAAGACTCAGTGAAGTAGGGACTGATTACAGAGTGGAGAGCCTTGAGGTGTGTCACTAACTGGAACCGAAATCTCCAAAATGAATAGGACAGGGGTCACCTGGTAGCCCCCGTGCACCCGCAGGCTATGTTCTTAAAATCAAACTAGTCAACAAGAGGGTCAAAAAATGTACTGTTACTGAGCTTTTTGAATCAGTTAGACCTAAAATGATATTCAAATGAGTGCAATGACAACGGTTGTCCCAGAACTCATTATTATAACATTGTTCAGGAAGTCTGTATCAAACAAGTAGCTCTTCGTATTACTAAGTGTCCTTGAAGTAGCTCTCAGTTTCAGAAAGGTTGGTGACCCCTGGTCTAGGACATAAATAGGTCGGAAGTGTCTGACTTACACCTGGGAGCCATAATGAAGGGAAAAAGTTCCCGAAAAACAACACAGATGAAAGAAAGCGAATGTAGTTCAGTGGTTCTCAATTTTTTTCTGCCACTCCCCTCTTGGGGACAGAAACATTTTCACGCCCCACTCCACCCCTCCCCTCCNNGCCCCCGCCCCAGAGGGGCCTGCCCCACTATCTGAGCAGTACTGATGTAGCTCAATCCAATGTGCGGCGTACAACCGGCAAATGTAAACAAAGTCATCTTCCGTGTATAGCGCCACATTCGTCCGTTCCACTCACTAACATGTTCCCGTTTGACATTGGATTTAATGCCATATGTCGGAATGATGGAACAACACTTCCCTAATAAATTTATGGGAGATGGCAACATAACCATGAAACGCTATAGGTCGAGGACTGTAACATAGTTAAAGCCTATTTGTTAAATAGTGGGACTGCAATAACTGCAGTGGTGCTAACATGCTGTAGTTGTTTCCTAGTGTTACTCACTGCTTCTTCCCACATATGTGCGATTTGCAGCTGAGATAATGGGAGCTGCTGACAAACCTCTACGGGTTTCCCCTTTAACAGCCCCCCACCTACAAAAGCTGGCTGGATTGTAACAGTTCTATTTGCGGTTAAGGTAGCAATTTGCAGACTCACGTCTGGATGACATTAATAAAATAAAAAAATAAACCCTCTCTTATGCCTGGATGATAAATGATCAGGGAAACACAGGCGGGGAAGTAGTGAGCGTTAGCTGCTGTGAGCACTTCCTCTGAGATTTTCTGCCTCTGACAAATTTAGGTAGATGTTTTTTTTTTCTCTCCCACCTTAAACTGCTTTATAGTGTGTTTTTACTGGATTTAATTAGCTAACAAGAGACTTTTGGAGGTAAAAGTGAAACAACCGAAGGAAGAGGAACTCAGATGAAGACGTTTCCTCTAATCCTCTGTTCTTCCCCAAAAAACTGCACTGTTTTCCTGTTCTTTTAACCCATAAAGTTCAGAAAATCAAAATTTCCCGCACTTAACATACGACAAGAACAAATCCTTTTTTTGTGCCCCTTTTTTTCCAGCTGTAATTTTCACAGTTACAAACAGCTGCCTCTGTCCCACACTGATGTTTCGGATCAACTACAGCACTCATCTTTGTGCTGTGCCCTTCAAGGGTCCCCACATCAACATGTACATCTGCTGTTCGACTCGACATCAAATTCAACCCACAACAATATTTATGTCTGTTGCGCAGAAAAAAAAAAAAAATATATATATATATATTACCACATCCCACATGCTCCTACAGCCTCCACTGCAAACAGAAATAACTCAGAGCAGAGAGATGGGAACAGAAGGTTTAACGTACTCTGAAGCTGCCAGAAGATATTAAGCCAGAAAATAATCTCTCCTCATGTGTATACACGCACACACACACACACACACGTCTAGTCATAGCTATAGAAGAGAAGAAAAGAAAGAAATACGGCTGTGTTCACCGGGGGGCGATAGAATGAACAGATGAGCAAGAAAATCAGAGATAAGCTGCATAACCTTCTTACAAAAAGGAGGAAATTTGAGGAGCGTTTAAATGAAGAGTAATTAAAATAGAGACAAGAGAGGACAGGTAGGTAGGAGGAGAGCGTCACTGTCTGACTCAACAGAAAGACATTGTTAGCCTGGAACTGTAGGTGTTTGGTCAACAGGAACTATTCTGGCCTCGTGATTGATTTTGGAAAGAGAGGTACTTCTGAAGGGGAACAGAACCTGTACAGTAAAGTGTGTGTGTGTGAGTGTGTGTGTGCATTTGTGGGCACGCACTCTCGACATCATGACTCACCGCTTGCGTCTGCCAGAAACAGTCACACCAATGTACGATTACTAACTGGAACACCTGACTGTACTGAACACAGTGTCAACTAGGAGCCGGTATGATCCTGGTTACTAAAACTACTTAATCTGAGGGGAAATGAGGAGTTGGAATTAAGGAATGGATTTTGGACATCATCAGGGCTGTCAGACTAGCTTTGGTTCAGGGGCCGCATACAACCTAGGTAAATGTCAGGGCAGGACCAGCACAGTTAAGACATAATCACCTATAAATAAAAACACGTCCATGTTTTTCCCCTTTGTTTTCATGCAAAGAAGTACAAGTATATTTGGAAATATTAATGTTTAATCAAATATCATTTGACAAAACAACACAAAACATTTAGTGTTTGTAATTTTTTTGTATATATATACATATACAGTATATACATATACAGTATATACATATATACATATATACAGCTGCAATTTTGAGTAGTTGTTAAACCTAGACTAACGCAAAGAAAATTAGCATTTGAAGCTAAAACCACTCTTAGATTAGATCAAACAGCAACTATATACTTTGTGATGTAATGTAAACATGTTGATTTTCTTTGTGAACTTCAGATTATTGAGTGAGTGTTAAAGAAAATGCCATAAGTTACTTAAATCAGAACTTCTTATAGTTACATTTTTTTATGTTACATGTTATGTGACTTTTGTTGCAAAAAAAGTCTTTTGTTTTCCTCAAAGACATGTTTCCAAGTAAAATTGAAGCTGTTCCCCAGTGCAGAGGTGAAGTCAGTGCTAACTGTGGGGCAGTACCTAATATTCACTGACACAGTGAAAACCCAACCATGTCTTTATTTTAAAACTTCCTGCAGTAAAATTACGATGTTGGTCACTCAGAGCTGGGGGTTTTCTTTATTCATCCAGAGGTTAGGCAAACATTTCATCTCTTCAGGGGAACACTTATCCACCACATGGTTAATTTGTGTGTGTGTGTTTCTGAGTGGTAAACTCCATGTTTCTGTTGATTGTTGCAGAGCGCCTGGCCGCAGATTTAGTTTTGGCCACAGAAATAATGTGTGAAATCCTTTCTAACTGTAAAAAAAATGCTTCTAGGAAATGTTGAGCTTGAGAGATCACACTTACAGTAGATTTCCTGTAGTGCTACATAACTTGAAAGTTACTACCAAAGACAAATGTGAATGAATGTGAAAGCACTAAAGAGCTAAAACAGGATGATGGGTTAGGGTTTAGAATGGTAAACAACAGACAAAAGGATCACTTTTGTCTTGTTGGCTTAAAAGTTTCAAGAGCAAGTGAAAATAAACAAAATTTAAAGAAAAACAGATAGTGTTGAAGAACAGGCAAATGGACAAAGGAGATGTTGACGATAGAAATGAGGACATGGAAGGAGGCAGGAGACGAGGTAAGATGAAGACAGCAGCCCCAAAGAAGGAGAGTACTTTTCTCCAGTACTCCTCACATACACGGTTACTGCGTGAAAGGGAAACTATGAGAGCAGAGGAAAGAGGAAACCAAACACAGCCTTTCTGGCGTCTCTTGTTGGACGGTTCTTGTGTCACAGTCCTGCAGGTCAGTTTCCAACCTTTTAGGTGCAGATAAGTCCTTTTCTAAGAAAAGTCCGTTATTACACAACATGTCTGAGTCATTAGAGAAGGGCCAGGAAAAATTAATAAGACTCAGACACGGGCTGGTTTTATCCTTCCGTGCATGTGTTTATGTTAAGTAATGATAAAGACGTGGTGATGAGTAGAAGGTGAACAGAACTGCTGACTAAACCCACGGAACACAACACTGTCGGTGTTTCCACTGGATTTTCCTCCATTGCATAAAATAAGTGAATTATTGTGTGAGCGTCCGCCGTTAGGAAAATTTGTGTTTACCTGGCTTCAAAGTGTGAGTCAGGTGAAGGCACAAAGATGGAAAAATTCAGTGATTTTCCTCCAATAACAACCCGTTCTACCGACAGTGAAGTCTAGGAAAGAAAGTGACCTGGAAGAGTTTGTTTTCTGCACTTATAAATATAAAATATTATCCTCTCAGTTTCTCCATGTCCCTCATTCAAGCATTTCTCTATAAGAATTAATTATTTTTTTGTATATCTATATAGCTTTTAAAGCTAAGTTTCTTTTGGCTATAAAAAAAAACTGTTCATGATTTTAAAAAAAGTGTTCATTTTAAGGACATTTTGTTATCAAAGAATGCTGGTTCAAGTCTGATGGTTTGTTGAACAAACATCAAAAACTCCACCACTCCCTACAGTACGTTTATTATAACGAAGCCCAAAGCTCTGGTTCTACAGATGGGTTCAATTGGTGAGTTCACTTTTTTCAGTCTGGAAGGGTTTTGGAAAGTAATTTAATTTGTTTTTTTATCTGTTAACAAATTCTATAATTGTAGCCTTTAGGCTTCTTTTCATTTCTAGATATTTCTACTTTTTAAAAAAAGGATATTTTGCTGCATTTGTTACATTCTAACAGCTATTAACACACTACATTTACATTTTGACTTTACCATACCGTGATGGGTTTTTTCTTTTCTTTACTGCAACTTTTACTCATGTTTTTGCCTTGTTTTTAAATATTTTTATAGTATTTCTTTTACAGTATTCTTTGAGAAATTTCTAAGCATTATAAGATATTTTAACAGAACCATGGTTCCGTAGTGTGGCGGTTATCACGCCTGCCTTACATGCACAAGGTCCTGAATTCAGGAACCACATACTCAATAGTGCCTCCTGTGGCAGCTAATGTGGGTTGCAAAGACTTACACTGTGAATTTCCCAAATGTGATATAAATAAAGTACTTCAATATAATGTTTTTTCATTAACCCTCTGAAGCAGGGGTGTCAAACATACGGCCCGTGGGCCAAAACTGGCCCACTTGGTGTTTCAATATGGCCCGCTTGAAGAATTTTGGAAATAAAAAAAAATACAAAAACACTTGTTGTTGTTGAAATGTTTAGTAAAATTATAGTTCATTATTATTAATGTATCAAATAATAATATTCACATATACTTAGGATTTATTTAATATACTTGTATTTCTTTGCATGAAAACAAAAGGGGAAAACACGGACTTAATCATTGTACTGCTCCGGCCCACTACCCTCTTTCTAGTGGATCAGACTTGGTGTGAAAAGATTTTAAAATTGTGGATTTCACTGTAACACAAACCGGAGATGTCTCCACTCCCTCACACCAGCGAACAGTGAACCAAGGACAGGGTTAAGTTTGCTCTCAGTGAAACTGGATTAAAATTTGCTTCCACTGGATTCACACCAGACTATTCACTGGTCTTTTCCAACACATTGTCTCTGGCCGACCGTGCCAGAGGGTCTAAACCGCAGAAGAAAAACTCACACATCAGCAAACTCTCTGATGAAGAGAAATGGAAAAAATAACTTCAGCATCTCTTGGACAGATCACTGACTAACTGCAGGCTGTGTTTACAGCCAAAGTAGCACAAACTGTTCGCTTCACAGAGTGGATCCCAGCAACAAGACACTGAACACCAAACAGAACCTCGAACCTGTCATTCTGTTTGTGTCATGTGCAGCAGATGACATCACATCAGATTCTTTGCATTTCTGGGTTGTTTATTTTTTGTAAACCAGATTGTACGTGCTGTAGCTGAGTTTATTCATCAGCATGTTTTGTCAGTTAACTTGATGTTGGTTTGGGCCCAAAATAAATAGGTAAAAAAAAACACCTACATTTTAGAGTGAGTATTGTGTGTAAGATATTTATCAATGTTCGACAGATGCAAATCTTTAAAGTTGACTGCGTCTCTGTGGACAGAAAATGTCAAAAGTGGCCAAGAGTTTCCACATAAGATAAACAACTGCAGAGCAGAATGCTGTACATTCTTTTCACATCGAATATTCCAGTTCTCTCAGGTTATCGAACGGAAAACTTTTAGCTAAATATTGGTGCTGATAGTCAAATGTGAAAAGTAACAAAAATATGTACTCAATTTACTGTAATAGAGTCGTTTGTTAAGTAGTAGTAGTTTTATTAGGTATTCTTTACTTTTTTACTTTTTTGATGGGTACTTTTACATGAGTAGAAGTTGGGCAAAGTAAAGATACTTTTACTTAACTACATTTTTTGGTACTTTTTCCACCTGTGCTGATTATTTACTGACAGACTCCACACTCAACACCACATGATCTCATTCTGGCCAAGTTGCCCCACCCATACTGCCAGTCTACCCAGGTGAAGAGCCAGCATTTGCTCTACCTGTAGGTGGCTGCTGAAATGCCATCATGAACAGCCCAAAAGCCAAGCACAGCTGCTCATATAGCACTGAAATAAATACATAAAAAGTGTATTTCAACCTTGGTGTCGGGATCCCACATGGGGTCACCTAGGATTCAGCTGATGGACTCAAACCTGAAACCTTTTGGACCCAAGTACGTTTCCGTAACCACCACACCACCACCACTGGAGTGTCCATAGAGCCACACCTGATGGACTCAGTGGTATAAAATTAAAACAAAATTAATAAATAAATGATTTACAGCAAACCCAAATAGAAGGCTACACCACCAAACATCACCAAAACAGGCTGCATTTTATCGGTAGGCGTTGTTCAAGAATTCAACACATTTTTTTGCAAATGTGCCATCAATAAAAGTGGTTTCACCTCTTAAATCATCGTACAGAAGTCGGTCAGGAAATCCCAGTGAGGCCCAGCTTCTTAGGAAGTCGCCTGAAGCTGAGCTTCAACAGTGTTTGGTACAATAACATCCGAGAAGAAAATGGCATCCGACAATCTGTAAATCTGAAGTTTATTTTGAATTAACTATTTCTGTAGTCATAGCTTTCTTCTTCTTTTTTTGTTTTGTTTGAGTTTTTAATCTTATTGCTCGTTAGCAGAAGCCTAGCTTCTGTTGCTGTTTTAGCTTAATCTCCGCTGATGATCGCAGGGAGAAGGGTTGGAGAATGTGCCATAGCTCTGCAACATCATGTTAAACCAACACAGACTGACAAGTTATGTTTTCCCACAGGAAACACAATAGATTCAACTGACAACACACCAAAACACACACCAGACCATCACACTGACACACACACACACACACACACACACACAACTGTAGTCAAAGACACAAAGATTCCATCTGCCCTGGTGCCTCAATCAGCTTATCACTCTCTCACCGAACGACTGTCTCTGCTCTATCAGGCATCAGAGACACTGGAGGGATCCACCAACAGACAGCTTCTATCATAGTGCAGCGTTTATCTCTAGCACAGAAAATGATACTCCAAACCAGAAAAACAGGAAGCACAAATATGCCTTTACTGTACACCACAGTAAATAAAAGACTTAGGAATCAGTGACAGGGATTTACAAACTAAAGAAACATTCAAAGTCGACGTTGGATTTCACTACTTTCTGAATGGTGGGAAACATGCAGCTTTTACAACCCTTCCACTTCAAAACGTAATGTCTGTGTCAAACCATTCAAAGTCCAAACAGAAAATTCATCCACTTACCCAAAACCTGGCTTAGGCAGGAACAAGTAACCGTGAGACAATCATGCATGCAGGAGAGAGGTGTTTTCACCAAGGGCAGCAGGTGACACCAGTGAGACTGATGAACAGGTGATCACAGGACACAGGTGAGGGTGATGACACTGATTACCCAGGAGAGACACACACACACAGACCTGACAGCATCCTTTTACAACTTTTACCCGAGAACGATGGCCTCTGGCTCCACCCCTGGACCAGGAAGGAAGTTTGTGTATGTTTTTATTTTAACATGGTGTGTTGAAACAGACAACAAAGGGATACAGCACCATGTTGGTGATACTCCCCAGATGCAGCATAGTGCTGTGCAAGCTAGCACTAGCATTAACCCCTGTTGTGGTCTAAATCAGGGTCACAAACATGGTGCCTGGGGGTCACCTGGTTGCCCCTGTGGGCTACGTAAGGTGCCCGCGGGGTATTTTCTAAAAATAAAACTAGTCAACAAGAAGGTCAACAATTATACTGTTACTGTGCTTTTTGAATCAGTTCCACCTGCAATGATATTCAAATGGGTCAATGACGATGGTAAGAAAAGTATCTACTGTTATATGTTACTATTACTAAGTGTCCTTGAAGTAGCTCTCAGTTCCAGAAAGGTCAGTGACCCCTTGGTCTAAAGTGTTTTCTGTATGCAGGCAAAACCCAGTTCTCTGGAATAGTCTGATGTTCAAGGATGGTTTTTACTGATCCTGTTTTCAGTCTGTTTTTGTTCCAAACCTTTGAATCAGTGAACAGTCCTTACAAGAATGGCTGAATGAACCAAGTGTGTGTTTGTACTTTGACAGAGTGCCAAAGCCCAGCTGGTCTCTCAGTAAATAAGGACATATGGTGGGCTTTAGCAGAGACTAACAGAGGGGCACAGAGCACACGAGGATGACACACACACACACACACACACACACACAGAGAGAGACAGTGTTTGGAGTCTTCTCATCTGTCCTGAGAGATCACAGCTGGACACATGTTCTTCTGACCACAAATGAGACATTTGTCCTCTTTGACCCTTCACATCAGCCTGAGGAGAGAATCAGGAGGAGGCCAGACTTCAAAGATATAATGATGAGCTGTAGAAGAAATAAATAACAAAGGAATTACAGCTGAGTGTTACGTCAGGAGATCTGGAGGAATCACTGAACAACACAATCACAAAATGCAGTTTAACCTGTGATTCTCTGCACAGGACAAATATTCTCCATCTAGTAAAAAGTCATTTAGTCTGGACCAGAGCTCGGAGATGACATTTCTTCTCTACGTCGTCGTTCAATTCCCCCACCTCCACCACCACTCCCTTCTTCTTCTTCTTCACCACCCCCTCTCCAAGCTCAGCCTTCCTCCTCCTCCTCATCATCATCATCATCTACCTTCCTCCTGACAGATTCTGGGTCATTAATCCGACCTGTCTGGGAGTTCGGGCGGCTGCTGTCATGATGTCCTGCCTCAGGGTGCAGGGCAGCAATATTTATCATGTTCTACCATTTCTCTCTCTCTCTCTCTCTACTATTTTTCTTTTTTACCACCTACATTCTCTGAATCAGTCCACAGTGAGACCAGTAATTCACAAGGAGGATTTAAAGGAAGCCCTGATTTTACAGCAATGGAACTGGACCATGATTCCTGGCGAGTGAGTGGTCTGTGACCCTGGATGTAGGTGTGGATGTTGACATGTGTGTCGATGCAGAACTACGGACATGGAACAGACACTGTGTTCTCCCACCGTCAAAGGGATTATAGCATTACATGATGAGATTTAATATAATGTAATAATTAAACTGTTCTCTACATTCAGTATAGTTTGAATCCCCCGCAAACTGAGTTGAATTATTCCAGCTCCCAGGCATCTTCTTGTCATGTCTCCAAGAATTCTCTCTTGGGAAAATGTTTCGGTTATGATTATCCTAAAAAGCCAGCGTGATCCCAGGACATGTTGGAGGGGTCATATCAGGAACGCCTCCGTTATCCATAAAAGGAAAAAGACAAGATGAGATTATTTTAGACGTTTCGATGTTTTACTGGAATTTTCCCATAATAATCAGCCAAGAAACAGATGGACAGCAATTAGCATTTTACCAAGAGTTTCCTTGTATTGTCTTAACGCGCCATACGAACCATCCAATCTGGCCCCTGAGAGCTAATTATCTCTATCACTCCTAGTGGTTGACTGTGGTGTAGGTGACAGGAGCAAAGTGTCCTGCTCCCAAGGTGACTGTCCAGAATTATTCGGACCCTGCGACAAATATAGTCGCTGTAAAGCTTAATCATCGACTATTACTGTAAGGACCCCATCTACTGTAGTGTTAACAGTACATCCCTATAATCTTCAGTCTCCTTTTTGTTTTTAAAAAGATACCTTCTCACTACAGGCCCCTATTTCACGCCCAGATTTCATGCAGCCGTTGCTTTTGAACCGGGGTCTTTTGCACTAAAACAGGGTGTGAAGGGCGTCACCTCACCAGAGCCCACCAAACTCCAGACTATAACATGTAGTTACTGTACACAAAATCACCCCATACAGTAGTCAGGGCCTTATTAAAGAGAGAAATGTGCACGTGTGTGTGTGCGACCGTCAGAGCATGTAAGTAACTGTTGAACATGTTTTATGGCAACCTGGCTCGTTCACAAAGAAAGTTAACGGGAGCCTGCCAGTAAACACCTTCATCACGATGAGCCTCTTCATATACAAATGAGGATTCTGTTCCACAAAAGTATTAAAATAATATCATTTGCAATAAACTCCTAGGTCATTTCCAATGACATCATTGCAATTTTAAGTCTAAGACTGGCCACATTTTTTACTTTTTATCATTGATGACAGTGCAAAGTCACAGAAAAACATTCTTGGAAATCCATCTTCTACAGGGTGACAGTCAAAGGAAAGCATTTCAAAGCATCTCATCTCGGTTGGATGTGCTCTGCATCAATTATACACTAGATGCTGGAATGAGATTTGACTCACGGAACACCTGCCTGTGTTCACCTGGACCCTCACCAGAGTTTAGATCATCAACAAGACAGAACTTGGCAGCAGCATATCACACTCAATCCCAATACACAGAAGAAGCCGGGATGAAAGAGTTAATAATGAGAAAGTGAGCGAATGGAAATAAAATAAAAATGAAAGAACAGCTCTTTTCATTCTATATTGGGTCAACATTTAGCCTTTTTACAGTCATATACAGTCATATATACTCACCTGTAAAACACATTTCAATAACGTAGCGTTGACTACAGTTATTTTTGACATTACTTTAGCTTTTATGTAACATTTGGTTTATTTTGAAGTGACTGGATATCTGGGACATTTATTTTTAACTAACATAAAAGTAACAACACTTATTTTCCTCAGCATTTTAAGGGTCCCTGTAAGGATATCTGATTTAAATAATTATTCCTGTAATACACCCATATCAGCTTCTACTTTTTAAGAATATACTGTACAGAGTAATGACATATTTATACACATTTTTGGAAACCAGGAAGCTTTAAATGTTATTATTTGTGACAGTGATATTCCTCTACTTCTCTTCAGGGAATAAAAAGCCAGCAGTCAGGAACTTTTTAAAATATTTTTTATTTACTGTATAGAATACAACAATGGTAAAGCATTTCTCTTCACTTTAACTCTTTGGGAATCCAGTGCCAGATTCACCAGCACATTACCATCAGCTCAGTGTTGCTGCCGCTGTTTCCCTCCAGCGCTCTGATTGGTTAACACTGCAGGTGTACAGAGACATAAACCTCGACACAACAGCAGTTGCAGCACAGCCTGACTTCTGAGAGCGGCCCCGGCACACGTGACACGCAGCCGCCCCACTGTTTACAAACACTCCCGCATGTGACCGCTGCATCTTTGAGCACGTGTTTAACGTCATCCTATATTAACTGTACTGACATTGCACATTGTCATCCAATTTACAAAAGAAAAATCCAAAAAACATTAAATTACATTATTTCCGAATAAATATTGGTCCTTTTTTCGTGTTAGTATGTTGAGTCCATGTTCCTGAGACACTTCAAGAACATTTATACAACAAATATCCTTTTTTTTAATGGCTGGAGTTTCCCTTTTACCCACACTTTGATTAAGTCTCTGAAGGCAAACGCGTCTCTGTTCCACGCATACTTCGACCATCCGCCGATGACATCGTCGCTCATCACATGACTAAAAATGATTCTCTATCACATACAGTACAGACGGTGAACAGCCAACACGTGAAAACATGCATCGAGATGCAAAGGCACATCCACGGAGAGTGTTGCAGTCACATGTAGAGACGCGGCCGCAACACCCGCTGGTAAATGGACCTGAACGTGAATCTGTGCCAGAGGAATGCTTGTTACTGAGATGACACACAACTGAAGTAAACAACGAATACACGTTTCAGTCACATGCTGACAAACGTCCAGGTAATAACAGTCAAACAGCCCAGAAAGTGGGTGGAAATGGAAGTTTCACAGTATTAGTGTTGTCATCCTCTTCTCTCAGCTGCTCATGTAGAGCATATATCACAGACAAAGACATTGTCCTCACTCTCTTTCCATACGTGTGTGTGTGTGTTGGTCAGTGTGCGTGTGTGGCCAGCTCCCAGCTTGGCTTTGTGCTGCTGGACAAACACACATATAGAAAAAAAACAAAAAAACAATTTGAGTACCTTGAATGAGGAACAGAACAACATCCGCACAATCATTTAAACCAGTCTATTATTGCTTGTATATAGCAGTATTGCTTTACAAAATTGAGTGTAGTAAAAAAAAAGTTCAACAATTGTCCATCACTCCTGACCTGCAGCCAACAAAACACTTGTGTAATCATACAAAAAGTTCTCGTGCTTCTCTCCCCCCTCGGGTTTTATACATTTGAGACATTGTTAGCATCTCGCGCCTGACGGATGCCGTACAGCCACTTGATGACTCGAGCGTTCCTCTCAATGACAGAAATGCCATACGGGACACGTTCGCTGTCCCTTGCGGGCCTGCCGTCCTCGTCCTCCTCCCTTTCCCTGTCCACCTCGTCTCCGCACTCCGAGCTGGGCGTACTGACGCTGCGCAGCTTGGAGACCGACACAATGTCCGAGTTGGCTCTGGTGAAGCGCTCCACTCCGCCCATCCCTTCCACCTCCTCCGGGTCGAGGCCACAGTAGTTGAAGAACCGCTCCAGGTCGGCCGTGGCGCGAGAGTATCGGTCACTCAGGTCTGATTTAGAGCGGTGTAACGATGGGTGTTTGCGTGCAGACCCCTTGGAGCTGGCGTTCGATATGCGGGTAAATGCTGGGGACGCCGGTGGAATCACACCGGCCCGGACCAGCAGGGGACTAGGAGGCAGATAAGCTGGAGGGGAGGGCAGAGTCTGAGCGGACTTCAGTTGAAGCTGGGGTAGATTGTGTGGCGCTGTAGGAGGCGGAGGAGGTGGAACCTGTGGGTGAGGAACTTGACCCTGTGGAGTCTGTCTGGGTCTGAGATTGGGTTGCAGCTGTGACCTGTGGGGCTTCCTTATCTCGGCTTGAGGCCGAACGTCCACCCTGCGCACCATCACAGAGTTAGGAGAGTTGTAGGGCGCTGGAACCCCGATGCGCGTTGTCCGTGCTGGAACAGGTGGTGGACGTCTTGGGACTTCTGGTGCAGGGGAACGGAGACTGTTGTTGAGCGGGGACGAAGTGCATGAGGAGGTGGTAGAAGAGTTGGTTGTGCCATTATTATTTAAAGGTTTCAAGTTGTTAAGCAGTCGGCTGCTGCTCCTCTCCTGTTCTGCTGACAGGCTGCTGCTGATGCTTTTAGCTCCCGACGAAGGGGACGAAGATGAGGGAGAGGTAGAGGACGAAGACTGGGAACAGGGCAGTGGTCCGTCACGTACGTCATTAATAAGATTATTCAGAATGTCCAAGTTAAGTGCAGGCCCTCTTTTCACTCCTGAGCTCTCCCTTCCTCCCGCGTTCTCTACGTCCACACAGTAGTTGGGAACTTTACGTGCCGGAGGACTGCTCATCTGACACTGGAGCTTCATTCCTGTAGGAACTAAAGGCTTGCGTATGATTGGTGGTTTGATGGGAGCCTGACGAGTGAGGGCCACCTGCTGGCTCTTGACGTACTTAGCCTTGTCAGCCTCCAGACGCTCCACCGCACTGAGTTTACGAGCTGCGGGCTCAGCCTGTCGACGGAAGTAATCCGGACCCTTGTTAAGTATCCTGAAGGGCATGGCAGAGGTGAAGGGAACGCCGGCCAATCGGCCGTCAGACGGCCGCAGCGTCTCCACAGGCATGATGAACAGCCCTAGAAAAAATAAAAACAAACAAAAACAAATTAAGACTTTGACATCACGTCCAAAACATAACATTTATATAATAAGGAAATGCGTGAGAAGCTGAAAGAAAACATTCTTGTATGGTACATGTTTTATGTATTTTTCTATCCAATTAGACCTCTGTGATCTTGTGGAGGTGTATGGTAAACTAAAGGACACGTGGGTGAAGGATGCTGATACTGAGCATTGTCTTAGAGCGCCCACATGTTCTCTCTAAGCTTAAGAAAAGAGCTCTTTTGTATTTTTTCTTTTCTTCCCACTCTCCTCCCCCATTCTTACGCCGCTGCACCCTCACTCCCCGATCCCCCTTTAACTTCCTTACTGGTCTCTGTGCTGCTGCTCCTGCTGCTCTCACTTCGCTCCTTTCTTCTTCCTCCTTCCTCTTTGGCTCTTTTAGTCTTCTTCTTCTTCTTTTTTTTTTTTACCAACTGACAGCTGAGCGAAAGGCTACTTGATGGACAGGGTCAACCTGGGTCAAATTCCACACCAGGTCCGGCCAGACCACATCTATTAGCTCAGCCGTGACCCAGAAGGAAATCAGGCTGCAGATCGGGGTGCAGCTGAAACGGTAGAAACTCTTTATCCAAAAGTGCAGGTCTGGAAGGTGGACTGGCTGCAGTCCTTGTCAAACTCCAGCCTGTGTTGAGCTTTTATCACCAAAAAGGAGCCAACGGTCCTGGAGAAGGTTAAAAACAAGAAGAAGTCCATGTCAGATGACAATGAAACATCTCGCTCTTTCGCCTCATTAGCAAAAAACACAGTGACACACACACTCTCTCATTCACACACACACATACGCAGAGTTGTCTGACTGACTGACAAGGACTCTCTTCACTCTCTGTTCTCTGAACAGAAACAGACGGCAAAGGCTTTAATATCTGTCTGGCTCCTCCCCGCCGACCAATCACACGCCAGGCCTGGAGCCCCACTGGGCCACAGGGGGCGGGGTGGCAGCCGGGAGGCAGTCGAGCATTGGTTCACCTCGTAAGGGATTCTGACCAATGGGACCCTCCCCCCTAACAGGGCAACAAAACACTGAGGCAAGAGTTTTCATTCAAATGAAAATTCTTTGAAAGGGAGAAAGGGGGAGAAGAAAGAGGGGAGGGCTGGGGGGAGACAACGTTCAAACCAGCTGCAATTTTTTACATTGACTTGCATCAAGCTCAGCAGGGTGCTATGAAAACCCTGAAAAAAAACCGTGAAAGGCTCCATAACTGTTTATCTTGTTCAGCTCTTTGTTTGCATCAAATAGTGGAAAAACAGGATTAGCTGAGGGTTAGGTCTGCTTTAATATAGAAATGCTCTCCACAAAATGGGAACAGCTTTCCTGAAGTGTCTCAGTTTATAAATAGAAATTTAAAAAGGAACTGGATGCTGATGAGGTTTTATGCCGATAAAATACCAAAAGTTCAACCAAAGTCCTGACGGGTCAAAGGCACCGTTCATTGTTGAGGGTGAAAAAACCAGACAACAAGAAACAAACGTTTCTACAGTTTCTCTCGGCACTACATGTGTTTTAACCACAGCCACCAGAAGTACAAGGATTGTTTTCAACCTCAAATAGTTACTCTGTTCAAGTAAGAACTGTGAGGGAGAACTGGAATTTTAGTTTCAAGCACCATCTTTTAAAAATATAGTCTTCGATCATATCAAAGACAGTTAAAAAAAAGTACCAATAGAAAAATAAATAGAACAATACTCAAATGAAGAGAATAAAGAAATGATTAATATTGAATGCCATCTGAGTGACAACACATGTAATATGATGTTTCTGAGTTATGTTGACGATTACCACCAAACTGGATTACAGAACATGTACATTGTTCGGAAAAACAGCCGCTCCGCCCCGACCTTACCCAAGACCTCACTGCTCTCCATGGTTACATCACACCCAGGCAATCGTCTCTACCCCTCCTCCTTACCTCACCTTACTCTCAACATATCTATCCACACATTTTTAATGAGTCTTTTTATAGCTGCCTTCATTTGCTGCCTCCTTTAACATGTGATCCTCCTGACTCCCTCTCCCTCACCCATCACTGAGCAGCAGATCAGCAGCTGAAGGAGAGGGAAATGCAACCATGACAGCTTAAGCATGGACACACACACTTTATTTATTTATTTTATTTTCAAACCCACAAGCCTTAAGCATGGACACACACACTTTATTTTATTTTTTTTATTTTCAAACCCACAAGTGCAGTGTTAAAGTCCTTCCTTTGCTCTTCACTAGAAGACAAACCTTACTTAGACTGCTTTAAAATAGCCCAGCACATTTGACTAAGGAAATAATGATTCAAAAACCCATCCTACCAAAGGCATTTAAACTAATTCCTTACAGAAACACAAAGAGAGGAATCCTTCCAATGGCAAGACAATCTCTGGTTTTATTGCCAAATACAGAAGCACTGATTAGTGAGTGTGAGTTGGGGGAAGTCAGAAGTCTCCCAGATGAGAGAGCAGATGAAAAAAATAAAATAACATTGCTGGTAATAGAGACATTCGTAAAGAGATAAATTATATGAGGACGATGAATCAACACCCACACAATACAAATTTTTAGGCCTATAGAGCTGCTCGTTATCAGTCAGGATAAAGAAAAACTACTTTTGATTTCTTGATTTTTTTTGTACCTTGATCCTAATTTTTTGGGGAAAAAAATGAGGTTCACACAAATTATGTGTGGGCCTCTAGCTCATTACTAGCTCATAAACTGAAATTGTTTTCTTTAATAAAAACACATCACCGTTTATCTCCACTCATTACCAGTAAAACTGGTCTGGTCTATGCTAACTGTCAATGTATTAAACAACATTTCCTCCCACATCCTGTTTGAACAGTTGAACAGTTGAGGCGATTCAAAGACCTGAAGTCTTGGTTTAAAAGTTGATCACAACCACAATTTTAGGAGCATACCGCCACCTACTGTACTAGAGTGTGTAGTCTCATGGTATAACCACTGACTTTTTTGAGATAACACAGCCTACTCATTTTTAATTTTAACCAATGCCAACTGTCACTCATTTGAATCAATTTTCAATCAATTCAGGATGCATCATCAAATCGCTACTCACAGTGAAACGGTTTTCATTTAGAGGGCAGATTTTTTTCCATGTTTGGTTTTGCCAACAACAGTTAATTTGCGTGTTGATTGTTTCACAGTTGTCTAGTGGACACAGGGTCAAATCATTTATAGCAGCTTAATAGTGTGTCCTACCAAAAGGAAACATTTATTGATGCATTCATTTTACATGTGCTAAAAAAAAAACTAAAAAAAACAAAAGCCATTTTACATGTGCTAAAAAAAAAAACTAAAAAAAACAAAAGGCTGTGTTTACTGTTGGAGGCCACAGTGACCAACGTCTCCTGTGTGACATAATTTGAAATGACTAATTTTCTTAATGGACAATGGTTCCTCAGAGGTTTTGCAAAGCACCGCAAACTTCAATTAAGTATCCATGTCTCCGGCTGCCTCAGTACCTCATACAACCAGTTTTCAGAACTGCCTTCCAACCACACAGTAGTGCACAGACTGTTGGAGGCCACAGTGACCAACGTCTCCTGTGTGACATAATTTGAAATGACTAATTTTCTTAATGGACAATGGTTCCTCAGAGGTTTTGCAAAGCACCGCAAACTTCAATTAAGTATCCATGTCTCCGGCTGCCTCAGTACCTCATACAACCAGTTTTCAGAACTGCCTTCCAACCACAGAGTAGTGCACAGACGTAAAAACACACTCAGTCAGCAATGGTAACAAAACTGTAACCGCACCGACAGAAGTTCAGCTGAACGAACCTTTGTTACATTAAGGCTTCATTCTTTTTTATGTCTAAAAGGTGACATTCACAGACACAATAATGCTTCTATGACACTTCTATTCAGTCATTCTGATTTATAGAGGGCTACTGTGGTGCAGTTTTAGGATTACCACCTGCCATGCAAAAGGATCCATATTTGATTCCACCTAGACCCAGATCTCATGTTGGGTTGCATCAGGAGGGGCCTCTGACCTTAACCCTCTGCCAAATGACTGTCCTGACTCCCTGATGAAGGAAACATCCAGAACTAAGCTAATATGTACGACACAGTTGTGTTTCTGGATGTACAGGATTTGAATCATACTCAACTGCTTTTCTTGGAATGTTTGGGAATTCTTTGACAATGAGGAGAGAGGAAACCTTTATCAGTAGAAACGGCCTTCTGGAAAGCCACTCATAACACTAACCTCAGTGTAGTTTTGCTAAAGGTAATTATAGTAGCTTGTATACACTACGAGTCCGTTCATAGAACCGTGTCCTATACAGAAAGACTTTACCAGAAAGGGTGAAGACAAAATGTCTGGTCACAGAAACCTCAGTTACCTCAGGTTTCCAGTGCCGTGGCCTTGTCATTACTCGTCCAACGGCCTCTCTTAGAGAAAACACATCTTTATGGTCCAGATTTAGATCCAGAGTCTTTTCATGTCCACAAAAAGACCAATGGACAGACTTTGTCATCGGGTTGCACAGAAATGACACAAGTACTTTGACAGGAGGTTCCCCGTCTCAGCGAGGCGTGTGGTGACATGATAGACGGACACATACGGACCAGATTGTTTCATCATTAAGGAATTCAAGGATAACAGTAATGACACACGTGTTATTACAGTGGACAAATCACCAGGAGGGAAATCCATCAAACATGTTTAAACACAATGTGGTATATGTGGTACTGACACATACTTCCTACAATGTATGAGTATTTGGATCACATTCAGTTCTCCATCCATCAAAAATCCTTGGAAAAAGCCATTTTTATTCATTGAAATAAATACTAAGGAGTTGTCTTCTTGTTGTCCCGAGTCATACAAGGGAAAGAAGAAAATGATGTGAAACTAATTTCTTTTTTAGGACTGCTGGGATCCATTCAGCCTATTGGTCCTGTTTTCTAAACTTTCCATCTTTTGAATTTTTCCATTAAGGTTCTGTTCCGTTCTGTTCTGTTCAGCCGTCACAGTCACAAACAGCTGATGTCTCCGCAAGCAGTAAGTGCACCACAGGCATCAACCACAGTGACAGACCTAGAGAATATTTCTACTGCATGATGGAAAATTTCTTGGTTGAATTATCCTAAAAACTATGCAAAACCGCTGTGCCGTTATGAATCTGCCTGCTTTTACACTCTGGTTTTCAACCACCATATTAGTGGGCAACGATATGACTTATGACTAATGCTCTTTGTGTTTGTGAAAAATATTTAGGGTTTTTTTTGGTTGTATTGAAGTAACTTGCAAGCACCAGAGATGAAGTTCCAGTTGTGTGTATGTTTAAATCCAGATCCATGTTGATATGAGTATGTTCTAAAAGAACATGCAGAAAAAGGCAGAGATGACTGGCTCCATACCACAGCTGAATGGATACAGTCATCTACTAACTGGCCAGCGTAACACTAATTATAGGGAGAGCCCATGACTGGGAGCAATTTTAGTCGGCAGTATTTTCTACCACTCCTGCCAAAGAGTGACGAAATGAAGTGCAAACATTAGCACGTGAGGAAGTGGATTTTAGGACAAGAAGTTATGGAGAAGCACATGATGTTGTTTTCTGCACTTCTTTTCCTTCAACAAGACACGAGAAAACAAAACAGGAAAGCCATGTATACCCAAGGTCCAAACATTAGAAAAAAGGAGCGAGTTGAACCGTCCTATCACAACGACCTTGGTCCCAGCGGACATTGACCTGAGATTGAATAGTAAACAAAAGAAGCGCACGTCACTAGGAATACGCTCTTTCAAAAGATAAATACAAAGAGAAACCACTACTTTGCGCTGTATAATGCCGTACATGGTTTTACTTTTACATTATAGGTGTTTTCTATAATATGCAGAAGGTTTAGAATTAGATCATTATTTAGAAAAGTGTGAGAAAAGTTTAGTAAAGTTTGGCTAGGACTAAATGATGGAAACACTGCAACTTAACTTGACTTGACACTATTTTTGTGGTATGGAATGTTGGGCATGTGCTTTTGGCACATCTACCTCGAGTAACCTGCTGGATGCCTCAAGACATGATGAATATTTTTATCAGAATTTTTTTTTTCCCAATCGAAAGAAATATTCACCGCCAATTTTGAGTGAAAACACATGTTTGTGTGTCCGTGTCTTATATGAAGTTTTGGGGTAGGTATGTCAGCGGGTCATTAGCCACTGTGGGATGAGAAGGAAGCAATGACTCATTCCTCAACAGGAAATGACTGACAAAGACCAAAACAAATAAACAAGCTCAGTTGGAGTGTTCACCTCTGACTGTGAGTGTGACAAGCAGACTGACCCTGTTTTTACGGTGACCTTTGCCCATCCGTTTCTATCCACTCGGACCTGCCTCTGTGCTGTCAAAAACACAGGGAGTTGTTGTAGTGGACCAGCACTTAACTCAACCAAATGGTTTATCTCGTAAAAAACTCTAACACAGTGTTTGTCTGGCTTTCAAACGTCCGACAAACCTTGTTTTAGTTGCAGATTAAACACTCTGAGCTTGACCGACTAAAGCATCTTGTAGGTTTACATTTATATTTCAGTTGGGGACCATAAGGTTCTGTGTATAGTGACTAAAGAACTGCCCCATCACCCTCCTGAGTCACCCCAGCTTCAGTTTTTAAGTCAATAAAAATCTTAAAAGAGGGGGTCAAAAGGTTATCAGCCACTCCCACCCAGGGCTGTTTTAGGGAGCACACAAGACAGCTAATGAAGACAGAGCAACAGCACAGACAGAATTAAACCGGTAAGGTTTTTACCTACCCCCAAACAGTTGGGACCTTGGAGCAAAATGACATTTATTGAGAATGGTGCTCTGCATTGTGGCTCAGTTATGTTCATTGTGCTGCAAATCAGCTTAAAGTGAGATATATTTCATCATTTAGATGACATTCTGCAGATGCAGCCTGGAGGGATTGAAAAGGCACCACAAATAAAGATGGAGAGCAGATGTTACACACACTGGTACTCACTCATTGACCTTCAAATGATCTTTCAGAGTAACCGAATGTTACATTTTACATTATTTTGAGTGTTTTACAGAATTTTGAGTGTGCTACATGTCATGTTACTGCATGAAAAAAACCTTGGATTTATTGGCTCCAAAAATGTAACTCCAATCAATTCAATTCAGACGAGGGTCTCAAACCAGAGTCTGTTGTAACAACAGGAATTCGAGTCCAGCCAATACAATAGTGCAGCTCGTCTCACTTCTGTCACATTTTTTATTTGAACGTGAAAGCGGAGACTACAACAACTACTAACCTCTTTAACCACGTCCAACATAATCTTGTGAAGGTCCAGTCAAGCACTAGTCACAAACCGTAACCTCCAAACTTTGCCCATACACTGTTTGGCAACTGCAAAGAAAACAGCTGAAGTTTTGACAATTCAACAATTGGACATGAAAACCACCTACATTCAAATATGGGGTTTCTCAGTTAAACAGCCTCTGCCTGGGTGGAGACCTCCATTCACATGCATGACTGTGTCCGTGTCTGGACTTAAAGGGTTACGCAACCATGATATTTGCATGGGGGGGGTTTACAGACTGAAACTTAGCCAGTGAACCATTAGCAGACCGTTATTACAGCACCTAGTTTTACACCCATTCACATACAATCACACCCACGGGTTGGACGGGGCGGAGTTCAATTAAATTCCAGCTCACGTGCATTTGCGTAGCTGTGTATCCCTGAATGTCAGCATCCTCATTTTTTCTCAGTGTGTTTGTGGCGTGAATGGGTTTTTGAAAGAGAAAGTAATCAGTGAGGAGCAGGTGGCCAAGTCCTCCCTCAGGAAAACTCATTCCAGCAGCGAAGAAGAAAACATAATTATCGTATCCGCCGTTTGCCTCTGTCAGCCAAATAAAAGACTTTATTGAATTAGTGTAATAAATTATTTGTAAGAAGGGTTTCTCATGGTGAGGTATATATTGAAGGTATTTTTTTAATCAATTCCAGAACAAATGTATGTTTTTTCTAAACCATATTCTTGACCATGAAACCTTTCAATGCTTTTCAGCAAATTTTCAGCTATTCCTTAATTTACTGTGGTCAAACATTACCTGATGACAAAAATCAACATAGTATCTGGTTCATTTTAGCTACTCTGTTTAATGGATTTTATTCTGGGTTAATCTTTTTTCTTTTCTTGGCTAACTCTAAGCTTTACTCTTCCTGTCTAAATTACATCAGCCTCCATTTAGAATAATGAAATAAATCTCATCCTTTCCCTTACTCCGCAACAGCATACAGTGCAGTCCATACTCACAGTTATTTACTTTTATCTCTTAATGCTTTACTGGATCTGAGCAGCTACTGGACAAACCATGAATACCTAAGACAATTTTTGCATTTTAGTATCTAACTGTTATGAACAATCCAACAACCACAGATAAAGGCCAGTAATTCTGACTCATGATTCTCATGCCTCAGACACTTTTTCCTTTTTCGGACTTCCCCGTGTTGGACATTGTTTCCAAGTCGATAAATGTAAATGCCATTGTGCAGATTCATGTGACACACACTGAACCAGCAGAGGCCTCACTGCCTGGAAAGCCGCTACAGGTTTAGCATCAGGCTGTGGAGAAGCAGCCCATCCCTCATCATTCTGACACTACACATCCAGTCACTGTTGTTAATTGTATTTGCTGGTCTAGCAGACGTTTGAATGCCTTGTCTTTGCTTTTTGTGCTTCTTCTGTTGCTACAAATGACTTATTGTGAGTTCAGTTCTTCTTGAAAAAAACTTTCCTTGACCTAAGAAATCAACCCAGGAGATTGGAGATGGTAAAGGACGTGCTGACCTGTGGATTTTAAATAGATAAACATCTTACATGTTGATAGAACCATCTTAATCACGGCATGTTTGTACACAGGTGTGGTACAACTACACTGCACACAGGTTATCTCTGCTGTAACACTAGCGCTGTAGGGGGAAACAATAATGCAGAGAGATACACCCACACACACCTCCTCTTTACGTGGTAATGAACACATTCCTCAGCAATCACATATTGCTGCAACGGACGTTGTCCTCTGCCACAAACACACCTGCCTTAGAGCGTATGCGCTCACTTAACCTTAACATTCAAATGCACAACCGTAAATTTAACATATTCATGTCAATGCCCAAACATTCTTCACTGAACAACACAGAAATGTCTGGAGCTGGTTAGGAAAACATGTCAACAGGAGTTTGTTTTCGTTAAAAAAAGAGATAAGTTGTGCAAACCTTAACACACATAAAAATACTCTTGGAAAGGAGGGTGGTCATTGTGGACACGGCTGGCTTTGACACACACACACTCACTCTGCTGGTTGCACAAGGACAAACACAGCAACACACAAGATTCATTCTTGTTAGTTGTTAACCCTTTGCAATCTATGTCAAAAAAAGAGTAATTGTTGGTTACAGCCAAAATCCTGAGGCGAACTCAAGATGATTATATATTCTGCAGAGCGAAATCAAAACACCGAAATCCCTCATGGTTCAAACCATTTTTCTGCTGGAGATAACATCAGCTCCAAAACAAGAAGAGCAATCAAAACATGCAGTGACACAGCCGGACACACAGCTTTTCTCTTTTCTTGTTTTAGCTGAAGACACAAAGGATGAAAATAGTCCTAGAGCAGAGCTGACAATTGTTATAATCAAGGCTGGTATTTTTAGATGTGGCCCACGGTACCTTTAGGCAAAGACACAGACACTGTTCCAACTACTGTATAACAACATGTTTTAGGTTTCTTAATGGATTCCTTATGCTTGTCAGTATCATCTGCTGCTTGAGATGATCATCCAATACTCACGTTGTGAGGCAAAAACAGCATTACATTGTTTATGTTTTTCAGATCACTGGCAGTTCAGCACATCAACCTGTTCAGACAGAACAAAAAGTCAAGTTTACTTACTTGATAGGTACAGGCAGTAATATCCTTGAGTCTGATTTTCTGGATTACAGTAGTGATGAGATGACTCAAAGAGAAGCAGGCAGAAAACTGCGTGGCTTCTTTCAGCTGGTACAAACACTGCTGTGCCGGTATGAGTGTGAGAGAGAGAGGCAAATAAACACTAACCTGAGCTCCTCCTCCTCCCACTACTGAGCAGGACTCCACCTCCCTCTACAGGAAAAGAGTCGGGAGAACAGGAAACAGGAGCTTTTTCTGGTGAAGTCATGTGACCTTACCTCAATATTTCTCTGTAAATGCAGCTTAAATCATTAGCTCCAGAAAAAACAAAAGCAAATTATTTTCGTGAATGACAATTAGTTTTGGTAACAAATACAAATACTGTATTTTTGATGTCCAATCCCAAGACTAAGTATACTATTTAGTCTACAGCAACCACATGATGCCAACACATGTGCTCTAAATATAAATATACAAATTGCAGCACTCCGTTCTTGCCTTAAACCGTGGTGTTTTCCTTTCAACATGCTTTGTAGCACTGATACAGTAAAAATAATCACACATATACAATGTACTTCAAAGGTAATAATAAACAAAGGTCAATATCTTAGACAGACAAAAAAAAAGATGTTATGTCGGGATGTAATGGCGCATTGTCTCGCGGTTATCTAAAAAACAAAATCAGTGGTCACACAATATGACTACACACTCTTGTACAGTGGGCATCCATATGCGCACAAACACAAACAGTGTTTGTGTGAAAAAAGGAAATCTGCTGTTAACACAAAAATTAGTCAAATATGGGATCAATAAAGTTCTAACCTTTATCGTTGTGATCTTTGTATTGTACGAGTGGTAATGCAGTAGAAAAAAAACTGTCAAGGCAATTAGAAAAAGTAGGGATTGCAATAACAACAACAAATGTACCCTTATTAATGGTACATTTTCACGGGCGAACTGAAACTGAAATCAGCCAGGTGGTCACTTATCAAATGTGGCCGTGAAGGACAAAAACACAGCCGCAGACGGCGGTGCGATGCTGTAATATATCACTGAGCCGAGTCAACAAACTCCAGCAACTTCTCTACCTCTGTTGACACCTTCTCCTCCCTTCCTTCTTCCTTCCTCCTTCACCTCCTTTCTCTTCCATTCCCGCAAGTGATGGCTGAGGCACTCTAACATACAAGTAACTTCTCTAATTTTCCACTCTTATCTTTTTATAACCCTTTTATGTCTTTCCGCAACTTCCCTCCTCGGAATTTTATATTTCTCACTGCGAGAGCCAAATGATCTCCATCCTGAGGGGAAATGTCTTCAACATAATATCTGGTAACAATTCCTACCACGCCTGTGGCGGTGGTAATGTACCTCCATGAGAACACACACCTTTGCTTGGAGACACAGAGGAGACAGGTGGATTATCTGCATTACTCTTGAGTGTGTGGTGCTTTCTAATTTTGCCAAACACCCCAGTGATCTATAAAGCACAAAATCATGAGTCTATCTTCTAAAATCCCACTGGATGTTTACTGAACACACGCCATTAAGTTCTGTTCACATTTCCCATTTTTGATGCATGAGCTGAAAGCAGCTTTTTATAGCGGCCTCTAAAAGATCATGAGGGGTGCTGATTCTTTACTGTCACTTTGGATCCTCTGTCTCACACCATAATCAAAAGCAGTGGCACTTTGTGTGTCGCACACACACACACACATTCCTCAAATGCGTGGACTTAACTCCTCACATTACTGCTCACGTTACATGCTGGCAGGCCTTAGCATGCCCTGCTTTGTTACTAAACATTACTGAAATGGCATCATCCTGCATGGAAACATTAAGCGGAGTTTGTACAGGGGGGTCCTGTAGATCAACTGGGACATAACTTGTATTTTCACACTAAGTTAGATCATATCTATCTAAGTTACATACGATTACATATTGCAAAATACGAATGGAAACAGAACTTGTTGCCTGGATAACTGTTGCATTTTAACATGGAGTTCATCACAACAATCAGTAACAAAGATCACGAGGAAAGTGTACTGTTGATTTATTTTTTTCAATAATTTGGTCTGACAAGCAATGCCATCATAAGACTTGGACTTATGCTTGTCAGCCATCCAGCTAGCCAGCTAGCTTTACTAGGAGAATGCAGAATGATTAGTTCCTGAATGTCATGGACATAAGTCCAATTGCTAACTAAGCCTGAAAATCCTGTATTAAAGTGATTAATCAATTAGATCAAATAACTCTATAATGACTTAGCTGATAACATAAACTGTTGTTTGTCTCAGTTGTAGTTCCGTAATTTCAACAGACAGTTTAATGAACGTGGAACAGGTGGCATTGTAAATATAAATTTATGATGATTGAGGCCTGCTGTCACTGTGACTCAGAGGACGATGACATTTGCATGCCTAATCAAAGTGTAAACACGCTACGCAAATATTCGAGGCTCCCTTAAATGCTACAGGTAACGTATGAAGTGCTTGCGAATGAACGACCCACTTTCAAAAAATAAATACAACTTGTAAAACCATCGTGCCCTACAGTGAATCCTGAGATCAAACACACCTTAGTTTATAAATGTCTGAAAGAAAGTGGTGATATTCAAGTCCCAGCTGGTCCTGTGAATGAAACGGGTGCTCAATGCACAGCTTAGGGCTCTGTTACCTTGAACTAACAGAACACATGCACTTGGCACAGAGAAGGTAACTATCTGTGTTTACATACACAGAGGAATGGGACCATACATCACTTTGAGTTAGGGTTAGGTAAGTTTTAGATTGAAATAGACAAATTTTGGATCACACATCACACTAGAAAATACAGTCATGCAATGCAATGTTGATTGATATATATATATATATATATACATACACACACATACATACATATACATCTATATACACATATATATGCATACATATATACACACACACACATATATATATACATATACATATATATGTATGTATATATATATATATATACATACACACACATACATACATATACATCTATATACACATATATATACATACATATATATATACCGTACATAGATATATAACATAACAGTATGTTTGCTCCAGCTCTCT
The DNA here is from genome assembly GCF_000523025.1 of Cynoglossus semilaevis. NCBI lineage: Eukaryota > Metazoa > Chordata > Actinopteri > Pleuronectiformes > Cynoglossidae > Cynoglossus > Cynoglossus semilaevis. Next base: position 4,844,286 of record NC_024316.1, on the reverse strand, counting down.
GGTGAAAAGGTCAGCGGGTCAGGTGAAAAGAGGCAGTCAAAATAATGGTTAACCAGACACATGTTGCTCAAGAGTCAGCTCTAAATAGCCAAAAGGCACTATGGACAAGAGGAGTCGCGCTCACGTGCAGTGTGGAAGCGTGACCCTATTAGAAGGTAAGAAGGAGGAGGAGAAGTAAAGAAAGTCAGCACCGTGACTGTTATAATTTGCCTGGAAGGGGTTGGCAAACAGTTGACAAGGGAGATCCTGCAAATAAACCTGAACAAACACACTCACATGCAAACGTGCCCTCCTTCCTCACACAGTCAGGGTGTGAAGGGATTCGCAAAACGAGATGAGCACACACATGGTGACGAATCAAACTCGCACACCCACAAACTCATCCAAGAGAAGACGTTTAGTGTCTGGTTCTCAGGCTCTGACCCTGTTCTGATGTCTGACTCAATGCGTCTCTAAGCAGTTTCATAAAAACAGCAGCAGAAATTACAAAATAATTTCACGTGACACGCACAAAATATTAAAGGGATTTCATAATGTGGAGATAGGGGAGGTGTATCATTTCGTATTTTTCCGATTAGAAAGCACTTTACAATTTTAGGACAGAGATTACATTTTTCATTTACTTGAAGAATTATTAAAAATTATTCTCCGCAGTAATTTTAGATCATCACAGGAAGTATTTGGTCCTGTAAACATCAGCTAGCCTTCTACCTTCTCCGTGTACTTCCTTGCTTTTCTTTTTGTTACATGCATTGATAAGGATGTTCTCAAGAGAAAATATGATGTGTATATTATGACGTCATTACCTTCCTGCTGTTGCATCACTTGCAGGATCATCAATCAACTATTGATAATGAAATAGTGGTAAATGTAAATAGCTGTGGGGAGGCACAAACATTAGTATGTCATATTGTATGTTTTGGTCCATAATAATAAGCTGCATAATCATTCTAACAAATCTATTATCTCAGCTCGTGTCTATCACCCTCGTTTTGTCTTTAGCCTCCAGCTCTGCACAGCAACAGAACATGAGACATTTGCATGACAGGAATCCTTGTGTTGGAAGGCAGCTGCTACTGGACACAACATGACATGACAAGGAGTCACACTGACCTCAGGGCCGTCCACATGACCATCACTTCATAGTTAATGTAGGTCAGAGAAACTCTATGATAAATGTTATTCTTACAGACTGCAGGAGAAAAACAGATGTAGGTTTTAGCTACAAAACAGTCTTCTGTTTGATGTCACATGCTATGCAAATTAGAAAACGTGCTAGTATGCTCCATTGTACAGCGTACTGTCAACACCATGTTTTTTCTCACCACGTGTCCTATGCGTTTTTCGCCGCTATTAAAGAAGACTGAAGAAAGCAATAGAGAGTATAAACATAAACTAGACAAATATTAGTGACATTAGAATTCAAATTCATTTATAGGGTACTTTCTCTGTAGACTTTTACTTACGTATTTATCTAAGATAAAACTCCAACGGGTTTTTCCTCAACCAAACTCTTCTTGTGTTGCACACAAACAGCCAAACAACCACCTGTGGAGAAAAAACAATAAAGCATAAGCAACATAAATAAAAGGGTTTTTTTGTTTGGGTTCTCGAGCAACAGTGACTTCAAGTGTGTTGTTACAGTATAAGTCACAGTCAGCTGAGTACCATCTAGACTTGCTGCTGAGTTATTATGGTCGAGAATGGTACGTGGGTAATTCGATGGTTAGACATTCTGGATGAGCGGAGGGAAAAAACTACCATTAGCCGCAGTAGGTGATGCAATGAGCCACATTAAATGTTCCACTGTGTTCGACCGTCTGTGTGTGGCATTTATGGTGAAAACAAATTGCAATAATAACATCCTATTAGTCCTCATGCAGCACCACTAACAAATGCCCAGTAAAACGTTTTTTACAAAATCATTTATTTCATTTTAAAGGACACACATCTGCTCTATTCAGACGCAATGAGGATAAAATACAAATAAAAAACTAAGAAAACTTTAGGTTAAGTTCACTGTTAGAGAGAAAAGAATAAGATGGTCTGGACATGTGTTGAAGCGGTATAGTAGTTCCATTGAAAATAGAATGTTAAAGAGGAAGCGGACCAGCAAACCACAGAGAGGACTACAGGATGTAATGAATGAAAACCTGGAGAAGATGGTGTAAAAGGAGAAGAGACTGAGAAGAATTCATGTGGTTTTGTCTTACTATACCTAAAAAAGGGCAACCTAACCCTAAAAAGGTTACTAGCAGAGGGTAAGCCAACATCTTTTAAAGGCATTAAAATATTTAACTGCAAGTAAAACTCTTCATCTTCACTTTGATACCATGATGTAAAAGCCATACACTCTGAACAGCCACAGGATGCGGACTGTTGTGACTGAGCCAGTCTAGATCAGGGTATAAAAAAAGTCTTTTAAGCTTCTTTCCAGACAGCACATCACTAATGTATACATTTCCTGCCTCCGCCCCCTGTCTAAGTGATGACACTCAAGATTATAGAAATTCTTTAAACGACAGATGTAGATAACATGGTGCTATTTTGCGCCAGGGCTACATTAACTCTGGCAAAAGATCTAATTAACAACTGCCTAGTCACATCCTTTAGTCATTTAAACATCAGAAATAGAGTAACAGCCTGTGTTGGACAACTGTTTCTTGTTTCTTGCTTATCCTGACAGGAGTATTCAATCACATGCAGAGGGGCCCATAAAAAGACGCCGTGCTGTGTATACTGACTTTTCAAGGCTGCAAGATGAACATTCGTTGGCTGAGAATGATTAAAAAGAAAATTACGAGGTGAAGTGTTTGTAGCTGTTGCCTGAGGTGATATTTCTGCAGTTTACTAACGGTCCTCTGCAGGATATGAGCCAAGTGTTGAACCACTACACGTTGGCAGGACTTCTTTTCCCACATTAAACTTTATATCCAGGTGTCAACGGAGGCGAGAGTTCCGACAATAGGAAGTTACCTGAGGTTTGGGCTTCAATATTTCATTTTAGGTTGTAAACATAAATTCTACTTTAAGGGTACTCAACAACTAAACAACACTGGCACACTATCCAGGACTTTGTCATTACAAGCAACAATGCTGTTAAAACACTGCTGTAGTTCAGGGGTCACTGAATTGGTTCCTGGGAGCACCTAGTATCCCCCATGGAGGGTTCCCACGGGGTATGTTCTAAATATAAAACTAGTCAAGGAGAGGATCAAGGGGATGGGTGCAATTATTTTTCATTTTAACTATCATTGCTTTGTTTGGGAAGTCTGTATCAAATAAGTAGTTCATTATAGTACTAAGTACTCTTGAAGTAGATCTCAGTTTCAAAACTGTGGGTGACCACCACTGTAGTTAGTAATTATCAATCAAAGGAAAAGTCTATTTTCACCTCCTCTTTGGTGGCACCACATAACTTTTTGCCCTGAATTTTTAACATTGCTGTTGTAGTTCACAGCCTGGTGTACACACAGAAAACAAGCCCAAAATGCAGTTTCACCAACGGTCAATACAATCAAACGTTCTCATACCTCACCTCTATGTTCTTCAAAACGCTCCACTGTCCATCAAATCCATTTACATATCACATCAAGTGATCTTTGTAAATGCAAACTTGTCTTTTTTCTATAGAGTTCAAGGAAGAGGTCAGCTTAAAAAATTGTAAACAAAAAAAGAAAAGATTTTAAACTTCAACCTCAATTCACTGAACATATAAATAGGCACTCACACCACACAGGAAAATAAATATGAATCAAACCCTTTTGTACTAATGGAGTAAAAGTAATTGTCCCCCTTTCGCTCTGGTAAAATGCTGGTTGTAAATACAACAAGAGCCCATTAGTATGAGGCCGTGTGTGACCATTGTAAACAGACTCGAATCCTTGAGTACTCGAGTGTGTTTCCTCTTTCCAACAAAGAAAGAGGTTACTTTACAGCACTCCTGGGAATCAGTGATTCCAGCAAAAACAGACTTGGTTTCTCAACATCACCTTAACAGTAAACAATTTAAAAGTATTGTGGACTGCCAAGTAGACTGTAAACCTACAAGGAATTTGGTGAGGTGATCTACAACATAATGGCATTAAATTTAAGTACAGGGAAATAAAGAAAGAGAAGCAATTACTGTAGAACAGTGATGAAGAAAACATCATACAAATAAGTAAAGGTTTGATACCTTACAAAGGTGGAAAAATAAGGACTTGTATAAGTACAGTAGTATTTTCGTCACGTCATTTTGAAGTTCAGGCAGATGAAATATTTTAACAACTTTCTACTAACATGATACATATAGAGTATTGTCAAAAGAAAAGAATACATTTGTAATTGCAAATCAATGTGTTACTTTCTCTTACTTATCATAGCAGTTGCACAAGTGAAGTTATATTTTGCATGGTTTTTTTTTACTCTCAAAATTGGGACATTACTGTAGGAATTAGTTATGGACGTCTATTTGTGGTTGCGCAACATCACTTTCGTTTAAAACATTTTATCTGTACGTAGGGTTTTTGGAATACTCAAATAATGACAACTGGCATGAATGCATAAAGAAATTATAATATTATCAACTCACCCAGACCCTCTACGGTTTTCATCTGTAAACGCCTTTTTATGTCCGTTAAATTTTAGAATCAGCGGAAGTAACTATTTCGTATTAGCAACTAACGCGAGGAGGGACAGCAGCCACCATTCTCTACAAACTTTCAATCTTACCGCGGATGGAACCATGGTTACACCGCCGACTAACGTAAACCGTAATGTACTTTTCTGGTACCCTTTACAGCACTTAACTGCATTGTAACATTTTTATTCGTAACAAGAAACATTACATATGAAGCAGTGAAAGGCTAAAGCATTTTAAAGGTAGATGTTTTTATCAGGACCCTCGAGCTGCAACCCTAGAATCATCCCCATTTTGGTACGATCCGAGTTGACCCCATTGGTCAATTCGAGGCATTTAATAAATGCAGTTTGGAAGAGAGGGGCCTGTAGGACGATATTATATAATATCACTTTCTTAAAAATTGATTTATTAAACCTTTGCCACATTGCTACAATTAAACTTGCTGCCTAAAAATGGGCATTTTAGTTTTTGATAAAATAATAATAATAAAAAATTTACAAAACGAATTTGCATTGTACCTACTGAGGTATCATTGGACCTATGAGTTACAATTTAAAAAAACATTATTACACAGAAAAAAACAGTTGAAAGGAAGCTTCTATTTATACACAAAAACTGACTTATATTCGAAGCAAATAACATGAGTTCTTGGGTTGAATGGTGGGCAGTTGTGTATAAGTTCAGTATAGGAACCTGCCTCTCTTATGTTTTCACTCAGTCTTAATGGAGGAGGCTTAGGCCATTGTAGAGAGTTGAGGAAAACAAGCTGGCAGATGATCTAATGTTTTGGCAACAAGCTGTTTTAATTAACTAAATCAGAGTGACCTCAGCGTTAAGAGAAGCAGAGTGTTCTCCCATTTCTTTCACCACGTGCGTGCAGTTGGACCGATGCAACACTTCCCACGTTTAGAACTTCCCACAGGACAATTGTTGCTTTCTACTAATCAGAAATCCAAGTTTTACTTCCTCTACATGTAGCCACTTAAAGCTGAAAACAAGAGACTCGGTGTCTGGGTAGGTGTTAATACATAGTCACAGTCCCACTGAGGTTGTATTGCAGTTAAACTGTTGCCAGGGAAAGTTAGTGCTGGCTGCTTAGGCAGTATAATTTATTAGAGAAAAATGCTTTCCTTAGGTGTTTTTTCAATAAGACTTAGTCCTTGCTACATCTTATTTATCTATAGCCTTGTACTGTATGGGAAGAAGTTTTGACTTTTATGTATCTCAACAGGAATTTCCAGATCCTTCACTGATTTTTTACTTAGACATTTTAATAAGACACCTCTGTTTCTGTCGTCCTGTAGTGCCAAACATAATCTCCTTGGATCATATTCCAGACTAGACAAAAACAATGTCCATGTAACAGAAACTGATGTAGCCATCTGGGTGGAAATTTAAGACTGCAAATCATCCTTGATTTTGGAAGAAATATATTTTTTAAAAGGATTTACTTTTTTTGGCATCATTGCTGAACGACTGCATTGTTAGAGAAATATCACCTGATCTGTAATGAAGTGCAAGAGGGCTTTATTATATTTACTTTAAATGGACTAAAATGCAAATTGTATTAAACTTCTATTAAACCCTATTGAAGTCAGATTCCATTAGCTTCCCTAGTATAGCACTTGTTCAGCCTTTGTTCACTGCAGGAGAGGAACCGTCTGAGAGGCGGAACCAGGTTCAAGTTGACAGTTCTTAATATACATCAGAAACAGTGAAAATCTGCAGTTAGTCTTCACTATAATTAATTATAATTATATGCCTTTGTTCTTGTTCTTTGTTTTTCTTGTCAGCCAGCTAGCAATCTGCGCACGATGCACTGCATACTCACAACATCAGAATCTGCGAAAAGTATTTATTTCTGTTTTTTTGTTTTGTTTTTTTTAAATAGTGTGAAACGACTAAGACTTGGCCTTTAATTCGAGGAAGCCTGATATAAATATGCAACTGGGGGAGTATGTAACCATGGGGTACTAAGTGTTGAGCCTGACAGTATCTAATTAGCAGTGACAGTTTTCTAAAAAGAAAAACTGTTTTACATTGAGTAACTGCAGAAGATTGGGATTTTTTTTATTGGTGTAGAAGGAACAAAGAGCAGAAATTTAAATTTATTTTTACACAGCAACTGTCAGTGTTACTCACATTACAAAACAAGAAGAAGCCCTGCGATGCATAGGCTCATAAACAAACAGAGCTACTTTGAAACCAGCAGACCACATATCATGTTTTTTAGGGAACCTACTTGGGGGGCTGCAGATGGCGCTGTCCAGTTCTTATATACAGCCTATGGATAAAACAGGTGAATGAATGTGCTTTGAAGTACAGGGCACATGTTTTCCCACCATCCTCACTTCCTGACTGTTTGAAACACAGAGCTCCTATCCCTCGCTGCCTATCCCCTCCAGACCCTTGGTGGCAGGCTGTTTTTGAAACCAGCAGAGACACCGGGAAAACATTCTTCTCCTCACAAGAGGCCGCTGTGATGGCACAGTGGGGGCTCCAGAGCAGTGGGTTTCAAGACTTTCAGCTAAAACCTGTGAGCTAAACGTGGCTTAGTGAGAGGCAGCACATGTGGGTTCCTAAGGACCATCTCAGCATGTGGAACCCTTGGTAGGTCGTAGTTGGCGAAACAGTGGAGGCCATATGGTTTGTCCACAAATTGATTTTATTTTAAATTCAAATTAGTGTAAATGGAGGTGATTCATATGTTCCATATCAAATATGTAAGGAGGTAAAGAGATAAATGTGTCTAACAGAATCTCTCGTTTTTATAATGCAGCGTTAAAACAAAGACATTTTGGAGCCCGTCCTTGTTATCTCCTCATGGTCGGGAAGTGTCTAAGCTGTATGGTTATGTCTTTATTTATCAAATCTACTGCAGTGTTTTGCTCTTTTGTTCCACCTCTGCCCCACAGGGGTGCCAGGTCTGAATGTGTCTGGTTACATAAATTAAATCTTTTGCCTCCTTTATCCACAACCCAGCATCAAATCAGACCGAACAGTCTACATCACTGCTGCTAAAAACAACACAGAGTCTCAAAGGGCAAATATTGTTAGTCTGATTCAGCTCTGGGCACTTTGCTTATCAGCTAAAGTTCTGTTTCTGCTCGTCCATTTGCCAGTAATAACAATAATAAACATGGCCGACTTGCTTGTTATGTAACACGATTAAACCCCCTTTCCCTCGAACAACAGTTTCCACAGCATTACTTTTAACAAACAGCCAGTTAAAGGAAACTCTGACTCACAGTTAAAGGCAAGCTCAAAGCTCCACCTGAGCCAGGCTATTGTCTATTTACCTCTTTCCAGTCCGTGAGCAGGAAGCTAATAAGAGCCCAGACTCCGACCCTTGTTTGAACTACAGTACATCAGAGAAGAGGAAATCATTCAGGGTCCCCTGGAAGATGTAGTATCATTGGCTGTTGTTTTTGGCCTCATGTGGCCATAATATACATCAACACAACAGGTGCCAGAGTTCATGAGAAAGATGACGCATCAATGGAGGAATAGCTATATATTTAACAACTCAGTGAGACAGGAAGGAATTGTATAATTTCTCTAAAGAAGACAAAGAGGCTCTTTTTACTGACAGTCTCTGGAAAGATTTGAAAGCATTAGCCGAAACTAGGATTTAAAATTAAAACAACACATTATTTATAGCACTTTTTCCATTAAACCCTTACTACAAGAATATGGCAAGATTTTCATGTCGAAATATCCCGGAAAACCCAAGTACAGAAAGAGAGAATGCACAGCATACCATAATGCAGTATAGTACATTATAGCATATAGTGGTGCAGTACAGTGCAGTGTAGTACACGGACATTAATATAGTGCAGTATTGTGTCGTAGAACACAGTACAGTATTACATGTCTTACAAGTCAAAGTTAAAGTAAATCATAGTAAAGCATGGCAAAGCAGAATATAGTTTAGTTTCCTAGAGCAAAATACAATACAGTTAGAAAGTGTACGATAAGTATGCACATTTTAAAATAAATTCTAGTCCGGTTAGGTGTACAGTATTGTCAAGTAGTAGTATTTTGTATTTGTGAAATAATTGTGCATTTGCCATAAAGGCAAAAGAGCATTTGCCTTTACATTAAGAAGGTCGTTGGTTCTATCCCTGGTTTTTCTGCATACAGTTGGCCTGTTCTGCCTGGTTTCCGTAGTAATGTATGTTAAACTAAGGCCTCTTTCCGTAGCCCTCCTGAGCTTTACATACGTCTATAGAAGTGTTTTTCAACCTTGGGGTCACGACCCCATGTGGGGTTGTATGGAATTCAGGTCATTAATAGTGTGTTAAAAATATTTTTTCATCTAATTATTTTTTTTGAAATTATGATTAAAAACACCACACACTTAATCAACTGTATTCTTTCATTTTCACTCGTTTACAGCTACTAAAACGTCTCGCCAGAAATTTGTGATGTCAAAATGGGGATGTATAACTTATGCATGGTGAATAATTCACAATTCTAATTTTTTCTAATTCCAATTCTAATCAAGCATCTGTTTTGCCATAAACGACATCTCCCATAATGCACATTGATTTTGTGACCAACATTCAACTGTCTAGGGTTGTGCCCTGCTGGGTTTGGCTCATGATTAAAGATTAAACAGTAGAGAATGGATGTGAAAAAATAAAAAAAAATAAAAAAAGATCATTCATGGTTTCAATCTGTTTGAAATGATCTTCGGCAATAATTTGTCACGTTTGATTCATGTTGTTTTAACCAAGACATGAGGTAAACTCTTTAACACATTGGACTACGGATCCTTACGGCCGTGTTTTGTGATGTTTTGACCATCTTTGTCCCCCAGACTATTCATAGAGCTGATTTCCTGTGATTCAGTGGCTTCTTTGAGAGAAAGCCTTGGCGAGGAGTCAAGCTGTCCATCACCGTGAACAACTCCAACGCTCTCATGCCTTCCACCTCCTCCCTTCACCTTCTCCTCATCAACATTTCTCCATATCCTTCACACCAACTATTTATGGAAGTGTGAGAAAATAAGAGTCTAAAAATAAAACGCCGATGTTTATGTCAGCTTTTTATTGGAACTGAAGTCATTGTTCTTTCAACTTCAATATTGCCATGAGAGGTTTTTTCCTGAGCTGTGCTCTGCTGTTGTTCACCTGACACTTCATAAATCAAGCACAGACATAAGTGTCGCTGGAGATTTATTTCCATACTTCTGTGAATGCTGCCTAACTTCAGGGGAATTGTTGATATAATGGGGACATAATAAGGCACTCACGTGGCCATAATACCATTAGCACATCTGACCTTGTCTGATCTCTGTACAGAAGTATGGTCGGGTTCCAGCTTTTGAGAAATAAAGTACAAATAACATGACCACAACTATCAAACTGATAACAGGCAAAATAACTGCTCAGCGCCTCCAAAAATATTTCACTAGCTGGTCAGGAGGGTAGGTCGTACCAGGCTCAATGTGGGAGTGAAACTGCTTGTGGAAAACCAATATTGGTCCTGTAAGGCATGGGTCCCCAATCCCTGGTACGGGGACCGGTGCAGGTCCATAGGTCATTTATTACCGGACCGTAGTGGGACACATTGAAAAAATGTACTTTAGTTTTACTAATTTGTGTCATTCAAAAAGAATCTGTCATTCAGACTCAACAGAATAAAATCTAAAAGATTTATTTTTATTTTGAAAATGTAATGCTCCTTCAACAATTGCGCGCTATTACCAATTCCCATTTCCCCCGATGCCTTTTGGGATTGGCTCGACTTAATGATCTGAATATCAACTAAGAGGAATCCACAGTCTGTCGACTGCTTCACAACTTCAGAGCCGAAAGAAACATCCAAACACAGTCAGGTTGGGTCTCGAGGTGCAGCATCGTCTGCTCTGGTTGATCTGGGCTGAAGCCGCGAATGTTGGGATAGACAGACAGTGTTTGCTCAGGCGGTGGAAGTGTTGAATTCACCGCAGCATTCTTCTGGGTTTTTATAATGGTAGAGTGCAGCTGCTTTATACTATACCTCCACTCACTGGAATGTGAGAAAAGCGGAAAAAGTGACACACGCATAATAAAAAAAAAGAAGCTGCAAATAAATAAAGTCGAGCTCCTGCATGGGCTCCTAACAAAGGCAAACAAATTTAAATTCTCACACTAACCACCGACGGTTCGACGCGCTAATGCTATTCCTGGGTAGAAAAATATTTTTTATTTGCTGCTTTCTTTATGGTAGATTAAAGTGCTTAATATGGACAAACTAAATACTCCCAACCCGCTGGTTATCCCTTCCTTTTAGATTTAGCTGCAGATAACCTCCATATATTCAACAGAGAACAGTTTTAGTCCCATTGTGTTTATAGATCATTTTGGATTTATTACATGACACGTCCCTTTGACCTGGGATCAATAAAGTCTATCTATCCATCTATTATTACCACAACAATGCAAATCCATGCCAAAGGTTTCAGAAAAAGCAATAAAAGATCAATTTTCTCCTTTTCTCCGCTCCCCTCTGATCCACTTCCTAGCCAGCTGCTGCTTCTCCAACTGCGTCCGAGCGAATGCTGATCCCCAGAGAGGAAAAGAGGGGACGGAGGAAAAGCGAGTGGCAGGATGGAGGGAGGCGACGGATGGGTGCGACTAGACGCTCAAGGTCACAGGTCATGGTTGCCTGGGCCGGGGTCCTTTTGTGTTGAACCCCCCTCCATCACCACTACCTCTCCTATTATAACACACACTCATCCCTCTAAGGTATTACACACACACGTCTAGAGGTCTCTGGAGGGGTTTTTTTTTTAATCACACACAGCCACACAAACACGCACCTCTCTAACGGGCTTTGGGGGTCCCCGTCCGACAGACCCCCACCCACAAACTCATTATTGGTTTTAACTGCGTATGTGTGATATAAGGTGTAGGGTTTAATGGCATCGTTAAGGTCAGAGCCCAGGAGAGGGAACCTCATAACCCTGAACTCCACCCTCACACACACACACGTGTCTTCCATCTTCCATTCTGTTTTCCCTAACTGCTGTTGCTTTTTGGCACACAGTTCTGAGCTAATTAACCAAAGCAGGGCCTGGATCGACATATAGAACGGGACTGTGTATCTTTCTCTACACAGACTCCTGAGAATGACTTTGGAAATGTACACATCTTTGTGGACTTTGTGGTAAGTACAGGGGGTCCTCGAGATACGAGCAAGACTTCGAGCACATTTTTGCTTCCAGATACGAGCGCGCTTACATACGCCGACACTAGGTGGCTGAGCACTCGGAGCAGCCCACGCCACCTCACTTGTTCACTTCACGTGTTCGCCGACTTCCGTACTCATTTCCTGTGAGTCTTCCGTATTGTGTTTTGCATTATTTACATGATTTTCTCTCTATTTTGTGCATTAGTCTTCACGATAGTGATGAGTCCTAAGAAAGTGAGTGGTAAGGATGGTGGTGAGAAGAAAAGCATGATGACCATGGGAATAAAGCATGAAATTGTCGATAATAAAGGACACAAATTAAAGAAAATTAAAAAAAGAAAAGTTAAAAAAAGTAAGTTAAGTTGCTTCTAAGTTTACGTAAGTTACGTAGTATACGTGTAAGGTACGCTACGGACTTAAGTGTCTACGTACGGGCCAACTCTCTTCCCTCCCTCCCTCGTCCTCCTCCACACATGCCACCATTTGCCGCTACTGTATCGTCTGTCTCGATGGTAAGAACTCATAATTAAAATCACATTTTAATTTATATCACAGGAATCCTTATATACTATAATTGTTTTGTGTGTGTATGTCTCTATAGCAATTAAAAACATTTTTTCTATTGTTAGCACTAATAAGGGAGTTTTTTTAGAGGGCCAGAACGGATTAATTTTTTTTCTGTTATTTCTTATGGGAAAAAATGATTCGAGTTACGAGCTCGGTCCTGGAACGGATTATGATTATGATATCTCGAGATTATGATATCTCGAGATTCCACTGTACATTTATTAACAAAGTCTTGTTCCCTCATTCCAGCTCTGTTTTCATTATGGCTCACAAGCACAAGTCTCAGTCTGCTGATGACATCGGCTTCAAAGGAAAGGAAATCCATCTCCATGGAAGTGAAATGAAATATAACCAAACATTCGAACAAAAGGCCAAATAAACGTCGGTCAGTTTCTTAGCTTAGGCCCCATGACCGTCTCCATGATCATCTGCGTTAAAATCATATTGTGATTAACTCCACGTAAAAGCGTTAGTTTCCCGGCCAGGTTCTGTTTTCCTACATATGTTGTGATATGTAATATGTAATTGTATGTAAGCTCAGACTTACAACCAATATAACGGCACATATTTGCAAACATGAACCTATTTTAAATGAACATGGTCTCTGTGATGGCTGCAGTAGAAAATTTAAATGAAGTCATTATCAGTTTTTTTTCCCACCTGCATCTGCTGCGGATGTGTGTCCACTGCCGGGCGGAGACGACGTCCTCATTTATCCCCGAGTCAGGTGTATAGGACCGTGATAACCTGCAGGCCGAGACCAACTCCTCTTTCTTCACTTGACACCTAACGGTGTTATCTGATGCCAGAAAGAAAGAAGGGATTAAGAAGAGAAACAGTGATATATTTTAAATCCATTAATTTCCTGATAAATCCCTGCTGACCCTCTGACGAGTCCTGCAGTGTGTCTTCATCATCATCTCAGTCTGGAGCTCACAGTTCTCAATAATCTGGGACACAGTTGATGCAGAGAACGGAGTCCCAGCTCTAAACATACACAGACATTGTTCCGAAATATAAATTATGGATGTTGAGTTTTGAATAATAAAAGACACGCGATAGATAAAAGGACTGTAAATGTGGATGAGACGCAGGAGGGATGGGAGATATATGACAACAGTGAGCCGTGATGAATATTTCAATGTTTGTTTTTCTCCTTCATAATCACATCCCTGAGTTGACATCACTTAAGGTGTTTTTCTTATCAATTCTCTTACTGACTTTTTTTGAGCAAGGAAATAATATAGTACAAATAGGTCTATTTGCTGTAAAGTGTGCATTAACACTTGGCATTTAACACAATTTTTGGAGAAAATGTTTGATGACAAAGATGTGTGAAAGGAAACGGAGGCAACATTTAACACTGACCTACAAGGAAAACAGCAGGAACCAAAATACTAAACTAAAACAACTTAGTTTATTTAATGGTCCAAACTCAAACCAGGCAGGTAATTCACAACAAACTGAAGGAACACACACCAGAGCAGGCAGGAACCAAGGAGGAACAAGAACCACACACAATATACGATGAACCAAAGCTGAGTGAGTGAAGGAGGAGAGTATTTATACCCAGGTGAGATGAGTGAGACTAACGAGCAGGTGATCACAGGACACAGGTGAGGGCGATGACACATTACCCAGAGAGCCACACAGACCTGACATTGTTATGGTTCATCTCCATCTTCAATGTCTCACTGACACTCATCTTGCAGTTATAAAAAAGTACTAATGAATCTGAAGGTTCCTCCACTGTATCCATGGTTCTCCTCTGGGTTCTACCTCTTGCATCATCTCATCAACAGTCTTAGTTCATGTATAGTCTACGTCAGGGCTGTCAAACTCAAATTCACAGAGGGCCAAAATTAAAAACTGGGATGAAGTTGAATATTGATGTAGAATTTTCTCATATGGAAACTAACTTTAGTTTTGCCTAAACATTGAATCTGGAACAAGAAAAGCTTAATATTATAAAGACATGAGAAATTCAATTTGAAATAAAAAACACTTTTTATTATGTCTCTTTATCTGTAGCGTTCCTTTTTTTTCACAGGCCAACAACAACAAAAAAACAAAATGTATGTGCTATAACATGCATACAGTGCATACACCATTAATCCTACAAATACTGCCAGTATACAGGGCCTATATACTGGGGGGCCAACTCACTCACAACTACACATCTGATATGATCTGCGGAATCTGTGGAAACAAACATGGAGATGAGTGAAGAATTTCAAACAGAGTTTTTTTACCCAGTTCATCAAACCTCAAACAACAGGAAAACACACACTTACATTCAAAACCTCAGTGTAAGAAAAACAGATTCTATCCATTAGTAATTAGCTGCATCCTCACCTCAGCCTACGAGTGACATCTGAAGACTGTTGCCACATGGTTTACTTCTCCGTGACTCAGATGGCTTTCATGTTTATCTAATTTTTTATTTGAGTTTACTGTAAATGTTGCATCAGGGGAGGCCTGGCATGAAGCTAGGTGTTTTGCAACTCACATGGGAGGTGGACGTCATTTTCATTAAATCTCGTTCCTGGCTCTCCCTCATGTTTGGGAATCAGGAGCTGGACATATTCCATCAGAACTACCTGGAACTCTGCCCAGGTGAGTTTGGAAAGAGTTTGTGATTTCTCATTTATTTATTTATTTATTTTGCATGTGTGTGTCTGGCTGTGTGGACGTCACGTCTGTGGATCAGGAAGTTTGTAGAACCTACTGCTGCTACTTGTGTGGTGTTTTAGCGTTGTGTTTTTGATAAGGAAACGTCTCCTGCGTCTGTGTTTGGATCAGATACCGTCAACAACAAACCAGTTCAGTAGGGTTGTGATCAGCAGCAGTAGTTCACTTCTACTGTTACTGACAGAAGTGCAGCACACTGGGCCTTTCTTAGTTTTGCACATGTGCTGAAGGATTTTTAAATATGATTTAAATTCGTAATAAAGGAATACATTTTTGGGGGGACTTTTATTCCCATTTTTTTCTCTGAAGTTTGTTTGTTTATTTACACACACACGTCAAAAACAGGCTGATGAGATGGGACAGGTTCTCACACAGCTAACGTTAAAAGTCAGATGCTGAGAAACTTGGAAGCTTTAAGGAACATGCGTACAAACAAAACTCATCTCATTAGCACCAATTACACTGACTGCTAACTGAAACATTCCTCTCACGTTTGCCCCCAGTCCCTGACTGTTAGCTGCACTTCCACAAAGGAGAAGAGCTGCGCTGTAGATTAATTGGTTAATTAAGTTAATTAGGCCATTGCTGGGCACCCTCTGGGTCGAGGCCCCGGTATTGTTGTTTATGTACGATTCATCACGAGGAGTGAAACCACGCCGACTCCGAGAGGAAGGTTCATGGCTTTTACAGCATTGAGCAAAAGTCCCGTGTGCTGCCACGGTAACCAACCGACACAACGACACTAAGAAGAAGTCCCAAAAGGAAAGAACAGCAGAAGAAGAGCCTCAGTTACTACAGTGTTACGTTTATGTTACATTTTCTCAAACTCTTTACCTGTGACATTTGAACGCATCATGTGAACCAATTTACAGGGGAAGTCCTTGCTTTACGACACCATCAACCTTCAGGGTTTCATTGTTACGTCACCGTCTCCAACGAATGCATTAAGAACGTCTTGCATCATCACTTGGCACTAAAAGTCGCCAGTTAGCTCACGCAGGAACTAGTTTGTGAGCAGAGCGGATTAATATGTCGTCACGTGGCGTTATACTTAGAAGACGGCTTTGTTTACATTGTTTTTTTTGGGGAACTTTTTGCCCTTCATTATGACTCCCAGGCGTAACGTCAGACTCTTCTGATGTTTTTATGTCCTAGATTATGATGTCACCACTGTGTTAGTGACGGTGACTAATGTACAGTATGTGAGTTCAGACAAAAATCGAGTTATGTCGCACCGTAGGAATGGAACTCCCGTGTATAGGTCGAGGACTTGACATGTTAAGCTAGCTGTGGTAGCATAGAGGACAAAAAGGATAATGTGTTTCTCTCATGCCCAGAAAAGGTTTGATCTGTTGTTGCCGATGATGTGAGAATATTCTTAGCCTGTCCAAAGTCCCATACCTCTAGATTAGATTACACATCCAGGGGGCAGAAGGAGAGCTCATGGGTTACTGTACAGACCCATAACACAGTAGGATGAAAGGATGGTAAATCCAGGGAATTCATGATGATGAATTGTTGGATTTACTGCACACGAGGCTGATCACGAAGTGTTCTCTGTGTGTTTGGCTATGTTCGTAGATTATACAGACGGAGTGTAGAACGTTGGCCACTTCACGGTCCTTTCATCCTCGGCCATGTATTGATGTTTTTGTTGGAGTGTAAACCAGTTATGTAGACAAAGGGCAGGAACGCAAAGCAACTGAGCAGAGGACGGCAGGAGTGATGGGGAAGAGGAGTAATGAGGGAGAGAGAGAGAGAGAGAGAGAGGAAGAGGGGCAGTGAGTTAGCATGGGAGCCATGGTACATTGACCCACTTCTTCACAATGCCTCAGGGAGCGAAGAGGAGGGAAAACAGACATTCACGCAAATTCACTGTCACACACATACACGTGTGATCACGAGCCGCCAAGTTCCAGAACTGCTCCACGACATGGACGAGGCCAGAGAAACCGGTCTGGACCAGCTGAGGTCAAACCATGACAGACCACTGAAAAAGAGCATCCACAGAAAGGTCAAGAACCACCATGCTAGGTTCTTCTTCCTCTGACCTACATTCACATTCACAATGTTGGGAATTTTTTTTCCCCCCATTCGACGTCTCGTGACTGAGGGTCTGCTGTGGTGATGAGCTGTGATTGGATGTTAAAGGTTAAATAGCGTGAATTCACAGGATCCTGACATGTTCTGGAGTCAGACACAAATGTGGCTCAATCTGTGGGCTGCGGGGTTCTCAATGTAATTCTCAATTTTTTTCAATGTTTTAATAATAAAGATATTATAAGCATTATTATTAGCTGGACTATCAGGACTCTTAAAACTTGTTTTAATTGTTCATGATCTAGCTAGTTTAAGATCTACTTTTGGGGCATTCTTATTGGTCTACAGCAGGAGCCTGAATCTCCCAGCCCATGGACCACTTCTGGCCCACAAGCCCCATTATTGAGCCCAAAGATAGATGTCAATAATAATTACATTTTTCCTTGACATATGTTTTTTACATTTATTTTCCTCTCTTTTTTTACTCAAGTATTAGTAAGTATTGAGTTTGTCATTTAAAAATGAAAAAAAAAAACATTTATACTCAATGTTTAAGCTATAATAACACTATTTTTTATTTAAAAAATAACATTTTCTAAAATATCTACTAATTTTTATCGCCATTTTATGCAGATTTGAAACACTCCAATTGGTATTATTGCTGTTCAGGTGAAAAATGAAGGTTTTAGTGGGGGTGGCTGTAGATGATGAAAGACATGAAAAAGGTTTTGGTTTCATCAGGTGAACCAGTGTTTAAGCCATAATCTGTTTTCCTCTTGTGTTTCAGCTGACAACCGTGTTTTCAGAGATACTGATCATGTGCCTCAGGCTGGTTCCTGGCCCCAGCACTGACCATGTGTCAGTCCTTCAAACATCTGAGCTGAAAAACACACACATACACCCAAGAAAAAAAAAACCTAAACTAGCCCTTTATCATACCAGACTGACTGAAAACTGACACTCCAGGCTGATATCCGCCCACCTTCTCCATCCTGCAGTTGTTTTGTTATGAAAGCAGATGATGGGTGAGAGGCAAACAAAGAGAAAAGAAAAGATGACAAATGGTAAACGCTTTTTTTTTCTCCTGAGAGATGAAGAAACGTCTCCAAACTCCAGTGGGACAGCAGAGGGTGGAACAGTGGGACAGCAGAGGGCGGCGCTGGGTCAAAGTGGGGTTAAACCCCAGAGGGGATAAAGAGCACTGTGTGTTCGGGCGGGCTGAGGGGCAGCAGGGGTGGATTGTGGGTTATTTGCAGCGTCACGGTCTTCACCTCATTTCCATAAATGAATGAAGAACACGTGCCATACTGTGTCTGCATTGTCCCGGCAGCTGCTGCTCTTTGTAGACACAGCAGCTTTGTAGCTGCAGCTCAGAAACCTCTCGGTGAGGTTGACTTAACCCTCAGCTCACTTAGAAACAACTCTGGAAAAATGAAAATAAAGTCATGCCGCACAATGTTATCGCTGCTTTGGCAGAAATGAAAAATGAAGGCGGGCTGTTTGGACAGTAGGTGGTTAAGATGATGACATTTACAGACAGCAGCGTCCCAGATGAAGTGGTCGCTGACCATGATGCATCTGTGTAAGCCATTCATGTTATAGTTCAAGACTTTGTTGACGTATGTGCTGTAGAAAGACACACTGACAGTGCAAAGCTGCTCCGAGAGACTGAGACACAGATGTTATTTTAATGACAGCAGCAGAGACATACAGTGGACTAAACAGTCGTTGTGGTGTCTCACAATTAGACCATAGTCATACTATATTCTTTCGAAGTATAGATGGATGGGTGGATGGACGGACGAACAGACCGATGGTTGGACGGATAGATAGACAGACAGATAGATAGATGGATGATGGATGGACAGACGGATGGATAGATAGACAGATAGACGGATGGATGGATAGATGGATGGACAGACGGATGGTTGGATGGATAGATAGACGGATGGATGGATAGATGGACGGACAGACGGATGGTTGGATGGATAGATAGACGGATGGATGGATAGATGGACGGACAGACGGATGGTTGGATGGATAGATAGACGGATGGATGGATAGATGGATGGATGGACGGACGGACAGACGGATGGTTGGATGGATAGATAGACGGATGGATGGATAGATGGATGGATGGACGGACGGACAGACGGATGGTTGGATGGATAGATAGACGGATGGATGGATAGATGGACGGACAGACGGATGGTTGGATGGATAGATAGAAAGATAGATAGATGGATGGACAGACGGATGGTTGGATGTATAGATAGACAGACAGATAGACGGATGGATGGATAGATGGATGGACAGACGGATGGTTGGATGGATAGATACAGACAGATAGACGGATGGATAGATTTTCTTCAGTATTAGCATTAAGAGCTGCTCATTCAGTGCTGATTTATATAGTGTTAGCTTTTGTTTTTGAAGAGATAAGGCTGCAACATATTTTATCACAGTTGTGTGGGAGTGAGCCCTTGTGTGCTCAATGGTACTTGTGTTTCCCAGTACAGAGATAAGGCACAATGTACAACAGCCCACCTTATAAAAACATGAACCAACTATTTAAATGCACAAAAGAAGAAGAAGAAGTGAAATGTCTTTAAGGGTCGCCTGGACAGAAAATCTGCAGAGAAGATTAATGTTCATTACTGCAGATTGATAGAGTGCTATGGTAAACAACCCTCAGTGCTGATCTGGGATTTAGAATGATACAGCGTTGGGTAAGATGGCCACGCTGGACTACTGGGTCGAAGATCATTACACACTGAGCTGCTGCAGATGCAAAGAAATTGTGTTTTCAATAAATGATTAACTGATTTCCAGTTAGTCCTGACTTTCAAATAAAATGTTTGAATTTCCCTCTTTTTCATAACTTTTTCATGCAACTGCAGTGCAGCAAGAACCCGCTTGTGTTCAGTTCAACGGTAATTAGTTTTAAAAATGAAGTCACACTCCTGTTTCTAATTCTTCTGTGGTTGAGCACAGTTTACACTAACTGCTTAAATGACGGTAATTGCAATACAGTCTTGGGGCAAGTGTTAGTCTGTAGAAAGGGAGCAGATGTTTTCATCCGGCTGTAATCTGACCTGATCCAGAACTAGTTCCTGAAACGAACACCACTGTCTGTTCCAACTGACAAACATTGAAACATGAGCCTTGTTTTTAAAAAAGCTTCAATTCTTGGACGTTTGCCGTCCAGGAGTAGTTTAACGGGCTGTTGACAATTCGGTAGTTGTGACATGCTGCCATCTAGTGGACAATTCTTCCGAATGACTGTTGTTTGTTGCAATCAACAGCAAACACTAGAGACCAAAGTTAAAGACTAACTGCATCTGCTCAACACCACTGTACTGTTATATGGACAGCAGTGTAATTAGTGTAAATATTTGGCCCGGGATTTGTAGTATTAGCGGTTTATGCGCTATGTTAGTTCACACATTACGCTTTTTTTTGTTGTTGGCCTGTGAAAAAAAGATTTACATTGAAAAAGAATTCCAAAGGCTACAGATAAAGAGACATAAAGAAACAAATCCTACTGATGTGTGTCTTTGGTTGTTCTAGATTCAATGTTTACGCAAAACTAAAGTGTTTCCATATGAAGAAATCATTCATTATAGATCTGGAGAGAAGGGAAAACATGCACAGTTGCCATCACTTTTTCCATAAATATTAAGTTTTAAGTATGTCCGACAGCACACACAGGTGCACATTTACAGCAGATCTGCATTTAATGCCTGACCTTCTCGCTAAAATTCAAGCGTCACATGAACGTGTCTCACATCAATCGCTGAAAAACAAAGTCAACCAGTGACTCAAACAATGTTTAAGTTCTTCTAGGAACACCGGAGAACACTGTGACATAAACATCTCTACACGTAGATGAGTTTGAACAGACTCTTGTTCATTTCTGCTGATGGACTTTGATGTCATGTGTTGGTGTGTGCACTGGGCCCAGACTCAGATGAAGTCACAGCACGTACACTCAGGGATAAACAAGTGTAATGTTGTTGAACAATGATACAATGACAGCGGGCGGACAAGCACGTGACTGCATCCCCGCACACTAACACACAAACACACTAACACACTGCTACGATGGTCTACAGTTGTGAGGGCTGCTATTGTTAGTGCAGAGCAGGGCTGTCAAACTCATTTTCACCACGGGCCACATGAGCAATACAGTTTCCCCTGAAGGGCCGGTTGTAAATGGAAGACTGTATAGATCAGGGGTCCCCAACCCCCGCTCCGCGGACCAGTACCGGTCCATAGGTCATTTGGTACTTCAGTCATATCCGTTTACTTTCTATATTCAAAGATAATTTGTCAAGATTTTAAAATATTTCATTCAGACTCTGATACAAGCAGAATAGAGTCTAAAGGATGTTTAATTTTGAAAATGTAATGATCCTCCAATGCTCAGCTCCTTGGTACTGGTCTGTAGTAACAGGTACTGGTTGACCAGTCCTTGGAACAAAAAAGGTTGGGGAACACTGGTATAGATGTAACTACTCTATAACAGACTAACACATGTTTCTGTAATTGATTATTATTTATTTAAGCTACAAATATTATTCATTGCTGTGTAATAAAAAAACTTTTAATTTCTTAGGTTAGGATACTCTGCTTCATGGACTTTACTAAATGCTTTTTAAGCTGCTGTGGGCCACACAAAATGGCTTGGCCGGCCGCATTTGGCCCCCGGGTCTTGAGTTTGACATGTATGCTGTGGAGCATTCATACCTGTACTGTTTTTTGTTGTTGTTGTTCTTTTTAGATTCTGTTGACTCCAGTCCAGCCCACCATGTTGACACATTCACTGTAATGAAACAAAAACAACAATGATATTCTAATTGAACAGATGAAAGGCATCAGTTCACATTTTCAAAGTAAAGAAAATATTAAAAGTAAACGCTGTACATATGACTTGCTTTTCCTCCCCCAATAACTACCTACTCCACTAGAGGGAGCCCAACCCCCACTGAGCCATTTGAAAACAAATATTGAACTAATAATATGTCTAAGTTTAAGTTAAAACTTCTCACATCAAGTCAGCCATGTTTGACCTTTTTTAAATTTAAAGGACTTTAGAAAGGCATTTAAATCAGATGCTCTACTTGAGTAAATGTCAAGTCATAAACATAACATTCCTTAAATTCCGAATCAGAACTGGTGACAATGTCTCACAAAGTATGGAATACTGTTCTTTAAAGTTACCCATAATATTATTTAATATAATAAAATGTAATATAAACCCTAGAAGAAAATATTAAGAGAAGCTCGTAAAATTACCATTCCAAAAAATAACCAAAATATAGCTTAATAAACCAGGACAGTAAATGTTTATCTGAAGGAAAGTTTAAAGTAAGCCAAAATATTTGATTCATAATATCACTAATAAAAGTATATACAGTAGCTTCCTGACAGAATACAGACAAATTCCTCCATGTAGCTTCATGTTGAACGACTAATTGTACACAATTCTTCCACCCGTACAGTTTATAACTGTACGGCCGACTCTTTCAGCTCATGTCACAAACAGACTGAGGTCGGAGACAGAACTTGAGTGTCCTAACCTGACCTCAGACACCCTGCTCCCAGGCTCCGCCCACTCTCCACTGCAGCTGTGGACCATTGGCTGCTCTGTGAGCTCTAACTCCACCCTCTCTCCTACTGCAGACTTGCCTCCAGGATCACTGCCAAACTATGAAGTGATGGCCTGCTGCCAACATGAACTTGTGGAAGTGTCAGAGGGTGAAATGTTCAACTTTATCTCCTTGTCCTTTTGTATTCATCAAGTTCTCCAGGACCTCAGAGGACTGAACTGTTTCAAACACATGCTCGTTTCTATCATACAGTAACACCAGCACCACCCGCACTCTCATGTGACCTCAGACCCAGAACCTTGGCCCCACCCTCGTGGCCGTTCCGTGTATTAAGTGTCTTCATTTGGTCTCCAATCCACTTTCTCTTTGTGCCGTCCCTGCCTCCCTAACACGTGGCTGTTTACTGGTATTGGTGGTTTGATTTCTCTCTTTTCCAACTCCCTCCCTCTTTGCCTTGCCCCTCTGGTTCCTTCCTCCTCCCTCTTAGCTTCGCTCACCCGCCCAACAGTTGGTTTCGGATCAGTGTTTTGTCACAGAGAGGACAGCATTAGACAAAAACAGTAAAAGGAGAGACAGCTTCCTTTCCACTTTTGGATCTCTTGCATCCTCTGACTCTGCAGCTTCTTCTCTCAGAGCCGCCGTAAGTATGGAATCCATCTGATTCACTGCATTTGGCAGCAAGTGTAGCCGTGCAGACGACTGAGAGAGAGAGAAAGAGAGAGAGAGAGAGAGAGGGCCAGATCCAGCCCTGCCTGTCCTTAACTTCCCTGTCGTCATACCTACACTCACACAGAGTGGCGTACGTGTAGAGCAGACTCTGGACCATGACTCTGAATCAACTCAGATTTACTCTTGGCCTTAAATATATATATATGTAAAACAGCTGTTTTACTGTAGGGAACTCTTTAGATGCTGCGCAGACATAAAGATTCTGGAAATGTGGCAGAGTTTCCTGCAGAATTTCTTGTGTCTAAATAAAACACTTTTACGTTCAAACCGACTGAATTAAAAAGAAGAAAAAGGTGAAACTTTCATTGAAATGTCGTCCCGCTTAGAAGGTCAGAAAGGACTGTGAAATTGACAAACTGCCAGTTTCCGCCATGTTTACTACGTCCCCTGTACGTGCATGCGTCAGTGTGTGTGTGTGTGTTATTAGCTACAGAAACAGGTGGGAGGGTATATTCGCCATGAGAGCAACTACATTTGGAGTGATAAAGTTTCTTCATCGAGAATTTTTTTTAAACAATTATCAGTAAAGCAGACTCACAGCTGAGGTTTTTGTATCTAAAGAGTGTGAGAAGAGAGCAATGTATTCTTCAGTGCAAGAAACCACAAAACAAAACACAAAAATATCAGTCAGACACCAATCATACACAACAGGACTCATAGCAGCACTGTGGAGTCATCATAGACTGTAGGGAGGCTGTGGTCTGGTTGGTTTCAGAAGTCAAGTCACAAAAATCACCAAACACATTTGTCTTAATGAACTTTACAGTTTGTAATAAGAATTGATATTAAACTTAAAATGGCCTCCTAAAAACCTATTGACAAAGAAAACAGACGACAATTAACAACACAAAGTAGAGTAGGATAAAAATCACATTAGCAGCATTTTGGCTGCACAGCAAACACACAGACACTTTTTCAGAGGTAAATCTGAATTTGAAAAAAGTATCTATCAAAGAAATTTGGTAACATGTCATATTACATACCACTATCATGCTGTGGATATATTATTTCCAGGCCCACAAAATTTAAATTTTATGTTTCCCGTTCAAACTCACTCTTTAAATCAGCATGTTATTTTTTATAATTTAATTTAATTTATTTTTAACTTAATTTAAAAAAATGTTTTATAATTTATACTTTTTCAAATATTTTTAATAATTAATTTTTTAATAAATATTTTCAAATTATATACATTTTTCTTTTATTTTATATTCCTTATATTAGAATTTCTAGCCCACTATAGTTCAATGACTTTGGTTGGTTTCAGCTGAGTTGACCAATCATGTATGCTGGGATCCATCATCAGACCACAGGTCTGTTCCCTGGCTCACTTTAATCAGATGTTCTCATTTGTTTTCAGATGCTCCACCTGACCACAGGACGGCTGGGCAGCCTCCTGGCCAGGCGTGTAACTGCAGCCTTGTCCAGCAGCAGTGTAAGGATGGCAAGTCACAGCCATGGTAAAAATATTGACTCTTTGTGTCTTTGTACATTGAAGGTATCTTAACATTAAGGCCAGGTCCAGAAATTGAACAGTAATAGGTTCAACTTTTACGTTGTAAATAATCTATTATGTATGTATATGTCTAATATTAAAATACTAATTTAAAAAAAAACATAATAAACTGAAAACATACTTTAGAATGTAATACTTGAACCATACGAGGACTCCCTCTAGTGGTACGGAGGGTAAACTGAAACGCAGGAATTGTTTTTCAGAATAGAATCCTGACCTTTGGCCTTAAGTTTGAGTTTAATTCCCAGAAACCACTCAGTTGGGTTGACCGTCTACTCTCTCAAACACACCAGCAGATGGCACTGCAGTACCGATGTTAACTACCTTCTATGGTTCACACAGTGGAGGACACGTCTTTTTCTAATATTCTGATAATTGTCTCTGCAGAAGTGTCACAGACGGACATGTCTCAGCCCATGTACGTCGATCGTTTGGACATTCCTCTGCCGGACAAACCCTACAAAGACAACCTGAGTGCTGAAGAACAGAGCCTGAAGAAGAAGGAGGAAGGACCCTGGAGCCAACTGACCAAAGAGGAGAAGATCGCCTGTAAGACTAAGCAATGTAGAAAATAAAACAAAAAACGATTTATGTTGTTGCTGTTTCTGACACTTTTCATGTTCCTGCTGTTCCCCCTGACGCCCTGCAGTGTATCGAATGATGTTCTGTCAGACCTTCCCAGAGATGAAGCAGCCGTCTGACGAGTGGAAAACTGTCGTGGGAGTTGCGTTAATCTTTCTGGGCATCTCTGGTCTAGTAGTGTGGTGGCAGAAAGTCTTTGGTAAACACCAAGCTTTATTTGTTTATTTATTTATCATTATTAGGAAAAGGAGTATGTTCAACTGCACTGTTGCAACTGCATGACGAGATCCACTGCTACTGTAGGGTCTACTGGTGGAATTAGCTTATGTTAATGCAACTATGCCCCAGGACATTCATATTCAACAGAGACAGTCGGCCAACAAGCACAATAAGTCACAACAGTGACTTATGTGTAATGTGCACCAGGTGCCAGCTGGGGCACAAATGAGAGTTTTTAGGGAGCTGGGGGTGAGGGGCACCATTAGCTGTAGCACACAAACATTTCACAAACGGGACAATACTCCTCTGTTTTAGTGGTGAGGTTTGTCGCTTCATGTAGGGACAGTGTGTGTGCGTGTGTGTGTCTTGTCTTGCAAATAAAATAAATTATTTTCCGCGTTAGCTTCTCAGTACATGAGCCACCAACCTAATAAATCCTTGTCGACATTCATCAAAGATGCTCCACAGCCAACACGCACAAACTGTATTTCACCTGCAGGGGATGAGATTTACACTCCCTCTCCCATACCAGTAACTGTTAACTCCCTCATAACACGTGAACAGAACATTATGAACGATAAACAACCTTCTAGTCACTAGATGGCAGCAGAACAGCTCATTTTATAAAGCTATTTTGATAATACAGAATGTATTCTCCAATAGTATTTCAATTATGGCCCCCAGGGGGGCAGAAAATAATTGAGAAACACTGTTTTAACCCATCACCTTAAATTCCTTAACCACCACTATATCGGTTGATATCGGAATCGGAAATTAAGTGTTTGGACAATAACGGCATATTGGATATCAGCAAAAAGTTAATTTCAGACATTCTTAAAATTAATATTTTTTGGGCCCACATCAGACAGGGGCCCTTGAAATTGTCCTACCATCCCCACAAACAGCTTCACTGATGTAGCATGATGACTTCATTAGCATATGTCTGACTTTCTTTGTAGTGAGTACAAAGTAACTCGGAGTGTTTCTTACACCGATGAGTCGCCATGTGAAAGCATTCAGGTGTCAAAATTCAGGAACAGAGAACCATTGTTAAAGATAACCCCACAGATTACTTTAGAAGATGACTTCAAAAGCCAAGGACATCACATGTGTCTTACTTCATCACACTGTGATATCTTATCTCAGGTTCAAACTACCTCATCTTTTGATACAACAATTCTGAGAAGTTGAACATTTTCCTCTATTTTGGTCACGTCTTGTCTTTATGGGCTGACGGTGAGCCCTAAAGCTGGATATTTGAGGATGACTGTTCTAAGATAATCCATGTGACCAGTCTCCGAATACTACAGTCCTGAAGTGTGTTTACACATGTCATGTTTCTTGTTTTTGTCCAGTCTACCCAAAGACTCCCAGGACTTTTGACGAGGAATGGCAGGCCAAACAGCTGAAGAGGATGTTGGACATGAGAGCCAACCCAGTCGAGGGCTTCTCAGCCAAGTGGGACTATGAAAAGGGCCAATGGAAATGAAGACAGGTGGATGGATGGTGTGTGGCGGAGGTGGTGCAGTGTTTGGACCTGTCACTCCAGAGCATCAGTCCTGGTTCTGTCAAGCTGCTGCTGAAGTTAAAATGTTAAAAACCACTATAAAAACAAACAACTCGTCATCGTTGCTCTGTGCCACTTCTGTGTCTGCTGCAAGCAGTGTGTCCGTCCAATATTTTAATAAAGTTTCACTCTCACTCTCCTGTGATGGAATATGTTATTGTCTCACTCACAATTTTTTCAGCATTTGTATGCACTGTATAAAATATAAAAATATGAAATATCCATAAAACCACAACCAAGTACACAATGTGCTCAACACATAAACATGGGACTCACTTCATACAAATACACATGATAACCAGAGATATATACCAAAGCTAACGAAACACAAATATCACCTTACATGACCTATTGTTCAGATCATGTGGTCAGTTGTCTTTCTTTAAAAAGTTGTTTAAAGTTACAATATATATACTGTATATATATATATATATGTGTGTGTGTGTGTACTGTATATATGTGTATATATACGTAAACAAACATCCTTTTCATTAAAACCCACCTCAATCAGGAACAACACAAATGAACTCAACTTAGATAACATCATTGACTAATGGAAACTGAGAAACCACAAACACACGTACCTGCACGATGATGATAAAACATGTAAGCGTGAGTGAGACGAACATCCTTTCCATTAAAAACCTAACAAGAAAATAAAATATGTTAAACATACAGGAAATAACATAAAAGAAATACGCGCACCACACACGTTCACGTTCGCTCGTGCACACACATCCAGGGAGAAACCACGGTAAAAACAGCTTTCCCGCTTTTGCTCAAAACTGTTCCCATGACAACACTAAATGACAAAAAACACGAGTAAAACATCTCCGAACGAGGCTGCATTTACTCATTAATTTTGTTTTAACTTTAAATAACTTTTAAATACTGTAGCATCGACAACGTACCTGTCAATTAGGAACAACAAGCTGATGCGAGAACGGGGCTATTAACAACATATCCGCTGATTTTCAAAACAAAAGCTTAGATTTAAAGTAATACCGGAAATGTTTGTCCAAAAATGTTCGGGAACCACTGTTTAAAACTTACATAAATCCCAGATAAACATATATAAAGAAGGAAAATATATAAAAGTTATTCCACGAGTGCAAGCAATGGCATGTACAATAATATCCAACAAATGGAATGAAGATATGAATAAAAAGCCAATAAAACTAGCAGATTTTATAAATCAGACTCAGACTCAGTGACTGTTCCAACAAGGGCTTTATTAGGATGAATGTAAGTAGTTTTTTTGTTTTTGTTTTTTATTTTACAGTGCAGTTTCTAAAGGACACACACAGACCACTGGACTTGGTTTCCATCTCTGATTCTAATCTTCCATATTTTCAACAAAGATGCTTGAGAGACTGAACCTGGTGAAAAATATCTTCTAACTCTGACTGGGTGTGTGTTCATCTCGTCAAGCATCGTCCCAACAATCCTAAGAAATCAAAACACGACACACGTCAATGCAAAGATGAGAGAGAGAGAGAGAGAGAGAGAGAGAGAGAGAGAGAGATTTAAGGCTTGAGGGGACCATCGAGCATTGTACAACAAATATAAATAATGTTCAGAAGCCGCAATCTTTTTTTTTCTTCTTAAATATGTCACTAAGCTAATGCACTATCCTAATCAGTTTTAAATAACTAGCATATACATGTACATGTATATAAAGGGAACAGGTCAATGCTCCCTTCATTTGTGGCTCCTTCATAAACATTTTGTTGGACAGAAATTTTCTACAGGTCTGTTGTGTGAGAAAGAGTTTTAAGGTCCAGTGTGTAACATTTGGGAGGATCGCATTGGACCACATTGTCGTTTGCTGGGATTACAACGAAAACAAATTTGGTTGTTGTAAAGAGTTGGAATAAGCCTTGTATTTGTACTCTGAGTATATAGTACTTTGCTAAGTTTTACAGTGGCTTGGATGGACCAAACAAAACAAGTATATGCATTTCTGCAATCTGATGGAAAAAAAAGACAAGCCAATAAAAAAGAAATAATTAGATAAACTTAGTCGTCATTCTTCATACGAGGCAACAGTTTCTAGTCTTTGAACACACTGAAGGAAATAAATAGCCAATTTATTGCAATTTTTGGCCTTACCTCTAGATGTCACTTTTTCCCATTTTACACACTGGAAGTTAAAACGTGAAAATATGGAAAAGCCCCAGAGCTGCTTCTTGGCAGAGCACATATTATAAGATATATGTGCATGTGTTTATATATACTGGACTGGAATGTTAAAGAGTAGACCTTCGATAATCAGACACTCGAGTGCAAAGGAATTGATTATGTCAGATGGTCAAACGGAGTTGTGTTGTTTTTTTTAATATATTTTTTATACAGTATATATTGGTGACTGAAGAGCAACAAAGTGGAGACAGATGAGAAATAATGAGCCCTGATTTGAAGATGGAGGCACAGTGTGTGATGGGAGGACGCAGATCTGTGCAGTTTGACATTTGTAGACATTTACACACATTAGTGTTTTTTTTTTGTTGTTGTTGTTGTTTACACCCAAGAGAACGAAAGGCGAGAATGTAAAACAGCAGGTGACAAAGACTGACTGAACTCAATCTTTCAATTAGAGACCACATTTCTTTCAGAAACTCCTCGGTTATAGAATACATTAGATTGACAGGTGTGTTTGTGGTGTGAGCAGCAGGTGGTCCAGCTGTAACTCACACACACATGACTGGCTGCACTGACAGCTGAGGGACCGCGGCAGAAGAAGAAGGAAAAATAAAGGAGCCGCATGATGGACGAGAAAAGATGGATGGAGGTTTGACAGACTGGAGGCGTGGGGTGGGGGGGGGTTGGAATCAAGAGTGTGTGTGTGTGTGTCAGTCTTACAGACTTTGACAACTGTAGAGCAGATTACCACACTTTTCTAATTGCATTAAAAATCAAATCAGTGATCATGTGAAGCCCTGCATCGTGTCCTCACAGGGAGCAGCTGTGGACGAAGACTCCTTCATCAGTCTGACGATTAAACAACCAAAGATTTTGAAACTTTGGTTAGTTGGGATTAATAAAATAAAGATCAATGAAAATCTGTTTCAAAAGCACAAAATTAGGATGCATTACAAACTGTATGAAAACCTCAATTAGACTGGTTTAAATTAATAAATAAAACATTTGCTTTATTTTTACTTCTAACCAAAAGAAGGTGAGTCTTGTTCAGTCATTTGTTTTGGTGTTTTCAGTAAAATACTTGGGTCAAAAACTAATAATTTACATTACGATACCATTGTTTTCGCTCTTTGTATTCAAGTTTTCTGCCATTTTCAGGTCAGTCTTGACAAAAAAAAAAAAAAAGATTCTCACCCCGAGTCGTTCTTGGATAATTCCACTTAAAACCAACCAAATTGTACACACAGGGAAACAATGAGTTGTGTGATTGGCCAATAAAATAATGTCATGTCAATGTTTAGAGTTGTTCAGAGCTGATGAGTTCTGACGACACTATAATCTAGCTTCTCCTGAAATGTGGCCGATGCTCAATTTAAATGCTTTGGTGCAGTCTAAATAATTTACACAGAAAGTTTATTAAAAAAAAAAAACAGGAGACATTTTTGGGTGTGCTATAATTTTCACTACACACATTTTTTTGGGGTTCCTGCTGGTAACCTTTAGGTTCTGACCCAGTTTATTTCAGTGTAAAAGCTAAGGGTTGCCTCCAAGCTGTGTCACTCCATTTGACAACACACACACACAAATACAGAGTAATCGGGGCTGGAGCAGGTCAACTGGATTGGACTGGACCTAGATGAGGTCAAGGGTGACCACAGAGTCCAGATGCAGGAACAGTGGGGTTTAATGTATCATGGCATAAAAAAAAACAAACAAACAAACAAACAAACAAAAAAAAACACAAGGAAGCAAGAGATTTTTTTTTGTTTCTCCATTCAGTTTCTTTAGTTTAGGAATCAT